>NW_008825268.1:2480609-2490441 GCF_000699105.1 Pygoscelis adeliae | reverse complement strand
CTCACTGCTTTCTCCAAAACCTAGGATACAACAAAACCCTGCTGGTGTGCCCCGATGAGGTCTAAGCCTTCTCTTAACAGCACAAGAGCAGGCAGACTCTGCAGGTGGGAAAGACAACATGGTCTGGGCAATTGCGAACCAAGCACTGTCCCAGCCACTGACTTGCTTCAGTGCGACCCTTCGCCTATTCAGGCTTTTTCCTATTCCAGTCTTTGGGTTGGTTCGCTTGGGAGCTTCCCAGGAGAGAAAACCAGCACGTACCAAGGGTTTCATACAGTGTCCAGCATGCCAGCGAGAGCAGCTTCACAGGGCAGGGTGGGAAACCTACCCAAAGGGCTATGAGGCCTGCTCTGGCCAAGGGGAGTGGTTAGGGCTGCGGCAGGCTGCATGGGGAGGAGATGGGTAAATTTCTCCTGCTGAGGCAGCCTGGGGCATGGCGACGGCTGGGTTTGCTGTCTGTCATCCCAATGCGGTCTTCTGAGGTCTCGCTGCAGGTTTGCCAAGCAGCATGGCACGGCAGGCGGATTTTGACAAAATGGTGTGAAAACCAACAAGATATCTCCACTGTTGAATGAGTTAAAAAATAATGAAATTCAGGGCAATCTCACATCTGTTCTCACCCAGCTATCAGGTCTGACAATAGGGAACGTAAGCACAATAGGATGTTATGTGAAGAGGTCTGAATTTTGCTTTGTTTCTTCTCCTTTATGCTGGAATACCTTCTAGCAGTGTAGAAAACCCATTTCCCACCCTTTCGCTTTCTCCTGGCAGATCTTTGAATATTAATGCTGTTACTGGCTTCCATAAGTTGAAGCGATCTGTGCTGGGTTGATGAGGGTTGTAGGACACGAGAGATGTTCCTCTGCCTCCCCCTCTCCTGTGCAGGCAGCAAGCAAAGCCCTGGGGCTGCAGTGGCATGTCGTGCCGCAATACAGGGCGCTTACCTGCTCAGCAGGGACCCTGGCCTGGGAATCAGGAGGTCGGGATTTATTTGGCGGCTCAGGCACTGGCTTACCAGGCAAGCTTAGGCAAGGCATTTCCTCCTATCTTTTGCCCACCTCGCGATTTTAATCCGAAGTCCCTCCGGTCCTTGCTCTGCTGATGAGGTTGAAAGCACGTTAACTCTGTTATTCAGAAAGGCACTGAAGCCTGGGATGGCTGGGCCCATTGTACCATCGAAGGCCTCCAAATTTCCCCCCTGCTGTCCAAGTTGCAAGGAGCAGCTAGAGACATAGCCCTTCCGTTGTGTTATGGATGTTACTCCTCAAAATTAGTCCCAAGTTACTATAGATATAATTTGAAACTATGATATTTGAACAATAGCTTCTAAAATATTCACCTACTCCTCCTCTTTTTGTCTTTATTAAAAGCTATAGAAAATTTCTAATGTGACAGGAAACATGCTCCATTGTTTCTCCACTATATTTGACTGAAATGAAGCTGCTTCCCTGCACAAAGGTACCCACCTCTGAATAGTTAGCTATTCTGAGCCCTGTTAAATTTGGAGTCTAACTTATTTTAACTATTGCAGTCTCAGAGAGCCACCTTGTAAAGTTCTTTCATGCCATTAAAGCTCGATGGGGTTTTACCCCATTTACCAAGAGAGACCCAGAACAATACATGGATTCCAATGAAATACAAAATACAATCGGTTGAATCAATTAGGAGATTAATTTCTCCGTCCCCTCTCCCGCATTTGGTGGTTGGATGCTTTGAGATCCTTTCTGCCCACCAGAATGCAGTCTCCTTAGCCATGAGTGACGGGATAACATGTAGTAAGAAGAAAAAATTAGGTTGCCCAGGAGATCCCAGAGCAGGGGATCAGATCCCAGTGTTTCCAGCAAAGCCTAGCGAAGCCTGCTGAGCCCTGCTGTGCCCAGTGAGGCTGGCCGCAGGGCTGGGGTGCGAGGCTCGTCCCACAGCCCCGTCCCTGGACACAGCTCATGCACCAGCATCCCCCCACGGGGAGGGACGTCTCCCCATGCATCACTGGGGCAGCACTGTGCAAAGGCTCTTGGACCTCTCCATCCCATCTGCAGTGTTAAGGGGCGTCTGCCTAATGCTCTTCTCACAGACATGCCGGTCAGGAAGGTAATGGACAGGTAAAAGCCAAGCTGCTGTGTGTGTACAGGTGACTTGGAGGAGCGAGTTTTTGC
The DNA here is from genome assembly GCF_000699105.1 of Pygoscelis adeliae. Lineage (NCBI taxonomy): Eukaryota > Metazoa > Chordata > Aves > Sphenisciformes > Spheniscidae > Pygoscelis > Pygoscelis adeliae. Next base: position 2,488,285 of record NW_008825268.1, on the reverse strand, counting down.
TGAGAACAAACTGGTGTGTATCACCATGATTCAAGAGCTGAAAACTTGCTCTTGGTGTTACCACCCTGGTTGGGATGAAGGGGGTAGAGAGTATTGCAGCTTCATAGCCTCAGGTGTTTCAGCCTCACAAAGCAAATAGCTGCATGTATCGATTTACATTGCGAATGCACAACTATAAGCCACCTGCAAACTTCTTTGCAAATTTGTCTGACTGCAAAACCCATCAGAAGAACAAAACTCCTTGCTCACAGATTTTGGTTCCTTTGCCCCTGGTTATAGCTTACAGAACCAAAGAAAACAGCCTTTTATGACGCAGGAACAGTAAAGTTACTGAGACTGAATTATTTTTCCTTGTCACACAGCTGCGAGAGCTGGAGGACTCCAACAGCGTCAGTACAGAAGCACTGCTGGACTAAAAATACCTGGAGATCACAGGGCTGTCGGGAGAGGAGTAGCAGCGCTCAGCATATAGAATCACAGAATCATTAAGGTTGGAAAAGACCTCTAAGATCATCGAGTCCAACCGTCAACCCAACACCACCATGCCCACTGAACCATGTCCCTAAGCGCCTCATCTACACCTCTTTTAAATACTTCCAGGGGTGGTGACTCAACCACTTCCCTGGGCAGCCTCTTCCAATGTTTAACCACTCTTTCAGTAAAGACATTTTTCCTCACGTCCAATCTAAACCTCCCCTGGCGCAACTTGAGGCCATTTCCTCTCGTCCTATCGCTTGTTACCTGGGAGAAGAGACCGACACCCACCTCGCTACAGCCTCCTTTCAGGTAGTTGTAGAGAGCAATGAGGTCTCCCCTCAGCCCCCTCTTCTCCAGGCTAAACAACCCCAGCTCCCTCAGCCGCTCCTCATAAGACTTGTTCTCCAGACCCCTCACCAGCCTCGTTGCCCTTCTCTGGACACGCTCTAACACCTCAACGTCCTTCTTGTAGCGAGGGGCCCAAAACTGAACACAGTATTCGAGGTGCGGCCTCACCAGTGCCGAGTACAGGGGCACGATCACTTCCCTACTCCTGCTGGCCACACTAGTTCTGATACAGGCCAGGATGCCGTTGGCCTTCTTGGCCACCTGGGCACACTGCTGGCTCATGTTCAGCCGGCTGTCAACCAACACCCCCAGGTCCTTTTCTGCCAGGCAGCTTTCCAGCCACTCTTCCCCAAGCCTGTAGCGCTGCATGGGGTTGTTGTGGCCGAAGTGCAGGACCCGGCACTTGGCCTTGTTGAATCTCATACAGTTGGCCTGGGCCCATCGATCCAGCCTGTCCAGGTCCCTCTGCAGCGCCTTCCTACCCTCGAGCAGATCAACACTCCCACCCAACTTGGTGTCGTCTGCAAACTTACTGAGGGTGCATGATGCCTGAGGTCCCCTCCAGCCAAAATGATCCATCACTCCTGGCCTCACTGGTATGCACAGCTTTGCACTCACCGAATCTGCCTTAATGCATCTGTCCACGTACCGTTCGGTGTGACATATCGACGTGTCTGCCTGTACCTGCGCCCTATTCCCTGAAGTCAGTGAGCAAACGTGGGTGTGTTGGTGTGGGCAAGCCAGGGCTTGCCAGGGTTAGCTCATAGTTCTCCTGCTGCCCTTGAGGACTTGGGGGCCAGCTCACGCCATGGTAACTGTGCTACGGACCAGCACTGGAAAATTACTCAGTTGTTACTCCTACTTTCCATGCATGATCATTTTCTGCCTAGTGGTTATAAATACGTTCAATCAAAATGAGCATGTTTTACTCTTCTCTGTAAACAATGCAAATGCAATGCAAACATTTCACTGTCTGCTGCATAATCTGGCAATCCTGCACACAGCAGATAAAACGGCAGAGGAAGAAAGTTCTTACCTCATTTCTCTCTTCTGGCCAAGACAATACATCTAATGGCAGGACACGCAATCTGTCTGCCCCAGATACGCAAACATTTCATGTCTAAGACTGGCTAATATCACCTCTGCTGGGGTCATGGGTGGCTTTGTGCCCCCTGTTCCTGCCACAACTCCTGGTTCCTGGTTGGAAGCCATCATCGCCCCATCAAACACTCTTATTTCAGCAAATCAGCAAATTCAGACGAGAAAATATTTCTTGAACAATTTCTCCTTTCCTGCTGCCCTGCTCTTTTCTCAGGTCATATGGACCATGACAGTGTTTTGGCAGATGGCTTTGCTTGTGGGCTGGTGACCACGTGTGCATCCCTTTGCGCAGGCCCTCCCGAAATGCCTCGTTCAGCTAAGTGAATCACTCTGCTGCTGGGTGGCTGTAGCGTGCTGAGCGCATCTTAGAAAGTGCAAATGTATCTTCCTGCAAACTTGCAGCAGAGGGGAAGCACCCTGACAGAGTCAGGCTGGGGGTTTCTGCTGGGTTTTTCTGGACTTTTGGGGCAGCACATTTGTAGATGATGTTTTATAGACAACAGTGCAGGTGGGGTGGCCTTTGGGTAAGACTGATGTCGCTATTCAGCATTAAGTCATGTTAAGTATGTATTCATTAACTATAATTTGTTTTCCTTGGTTTGGCAGCATTTGGGGGTGCCACAACTCCTTTGAAACATGAAGCCATGAGGTGGCGTTCAGCGCAGCTATCAACTGGGGAGCCCAAACCTGCCATCTGCTCTGTTAGAAAGTAATAGAAGAAGGAAACAACTCATCTGTGGAAAGCTGCTCCGCTACTCCCATACATAGCAAAGGAGGAGTGAAGGGCAGGCCTTTTCCATCCCCAGGTGCTGCTTTGTGCTCCTCAGAGCCAACGGTGCGCAGGACCACTGGCTGCTGACCGATGTGGTGTTTCAGTAGCTGGGGCCCATTGCTGGCAAGCAGGATTTTGCTGGAGCTGTGTCCATGTTTGCTTTCTGCGTTGTCTTCCCTGTGCCATGCTACAGCATGTGATGCCTTCAGCCATGGTTTAGCTGCCAAGGAAAGCGGGGGGAGTCCTGCAGTCCCCAGCCCCACCGGACCAGCAAGGTCAGAGGGAGAGAGGCAGAGAAACAGAGAAAGACATAGGTGCTAAAGCAGCAGGTCACAAAAGAGATCAGTTTGCTTTTCATGCAATACAGTCATTTCTTCATCCCTCCTGCCCTCCCCTGTTCTCATCCCCTCCCCAGTCCTGGTCCCTGCCTTGCCAGGAGCACACTTTGGTTCAAAGGTCTGAAAAATCAGGAGCATTTCTATTCTGTGGGAACAAAAGGTTTCCTTTGTTGTAATTCCTCTGTTCAGCTCTGCACAAGGCCCTCGCATGGGGCACGGCAACACGCACCCTGTATGACAGGGACAAAAGCAGATTACTGTGGGGATGGCTGAAAGGAAATCATGACTCGTTCCCTTGTTGCTTACAATCTTGTTGACTTACCGGTGCTTTGCAAGAAGCAATTCATACAGATTTTTCTTGCATAATAATAGAAAAGGCTTTTCTTGGCAGGGAAAAAAGCAGGGGGTGGGGGGGGGTGGGGATTTATCACAGGTACAGCATTGCCAGAAATGATTTATACCATTTATACACAATGAAACGATCACTTTCTGCTTCCCAAATGTTGTCTCTCAGTGTTGTGGCCCTGATTCAGCATGGTGGAGAGGGTGATGTGAAGGGCTGGGGGCTTGAAGGCCATGTGAAAACAATTTCACTGTTGGCCTCTCACTACAGGAGAGTGGATTGCAGCAGAGGGAGAGAGAGAGAGAGGACAGCAGCTGGGCTGTGCTAAGACCAGCCTGCTACACATCTTGACTTGGTGTTTGGTTTTTTTTTAAACTTGTTTTTGCATATATTTGCAAAAAAAGTAGGCCTGTGTTAAAGGTCATGATTAACATGCACTTGACACCTCTTGGACTTCTGCTGACTGTTCCTGCTATCTGCATCTCAGCCTGCTGTCCCGGTGCCTCTGCAGCCACTCTGGTGGCCTCCAGCATCAGCTGCTGTGGGGGGTGTAGCAATAGAAACACCCACTTTTACAGGTGTTTTTTTCTGGTAAGGAAAGGAGGCTTTTGCAGTTGTTCTGGCTGTTTGTCAGCCATTCCTTCTGGAGAGGTGAGCCGGCACGACAGGTTGGGGCCACAGAGCAAGTGTCCCTTTTGGAGGTGCTGGCTGTGCCCTTGAACAAGGGCTTTGGCAGGGCTTCAGTGGTCGGGGTTAAACCCAGCGATGCCCTGCTCCGGTGTACGCTACCGCCTTGCAGAAGTAAGGGGGAAGATGGGTTTGAATGGAGGGTTGCATGGAAACAGTTTTCTAAGTATAATCATTTAATCTTTTTTTTTTTTTAAATAGTGACATGTAAAGACTCCCATGCCAGCTCCCTGAGTTGGGCTGTGGGTGTGCCAGCGGACTTCACCCAGCTGCCTGTTCCCAGCAGTATCATCTCTCGGAGGACGTGGAGGCTCCCTCAGTCTCAGGGGCTCTTCCAGGGGCAAATTGCTCTCACAGGCATTCACGACTCTGCCCACACAATTTGCCTTTATCTCCCCTGTCCCCCATCACGTCATAACCCCTGTCTCCCGTGCCATTTTTCTCTGTGGCTGCTGAGGCAGTCTGAGTGTTACGTGGTGGCCCACAGACTGGGACATCCCCTTGGTGGCTGCACTGGAGGCTGGAGAGGGCTCAGGCTCAGAAAGAGCAGTCCCCAGGTGAGTGAGGAATGAAGGCCTGAGCTGATTGATATTTTTGCCTCCTTTCTGGCCGACCTTCAAAATCAGTTTTGCCTTGGGAAGGAATAAGCCATGATTACCCCCTCGGGGCAGGCGGGAGGGAGCAGGGCTGCACCAACACTCCAGAGTGTCCCAGGAATCTGCCTGGGGGATCTGTGTAGGGAGCTTAAAAAAAAAAAACAACAACAACAACCCGAACTCACCCCCCAAAAAAGCCCCAACCCCAACCCCCCCCCCAAAAAAGCCCAAACAAAAACCCAAAAAAAAAAAAACCCCCCACATGCCCCCCCCCCCGAATTTTCAAAAGGATCAAGCAGCTGTTTCAGTTGACTTAAGCCAAAATGCTCCCAGCTTTTCAGCTAGCAGACATTTAGTGAAGCGGTCTTAAAATGCCTCGGGATGATGTGTTTCAGGCTCGGCCTTCCTGTGCAGTGAGAGGACTTGCCAATACGAAGGGCTCAGGCAACAACTCCACCTTTTCAGGTACGATCCCCACCCACTCCTGCTCGCAGCGCTGTTCCCAGCTCTCTCTTACAACTGCACATGTCCGGTCGCTTTTTTTCACCCATCCCCACACAAGCTCGTCCGAGGACGGTCAAAAGCTTGAGGGCTGCAGTGTTTCTGGGCTGAGCTCCTCGCGCAGTTGGTGTGAATGCTTTGCACAGCCTTTACCTGTCAGTGTGATGAGCGCTTTGTAATCCTGGCAGGGAAATTAAGTTGAGCAATGTATTGTAGGCAGATTAAAGGAGCCAAAGGGAAGCTCATTTGCTGTGCTTTACCTTTCTGTTTTGACTTTTTCTAGCTTCTGGCAACAATTTCCAAAATATTTGCTGGCCCAGTTTGAGATCTGATATAGGAAACACTGAGCTACTGCGCCTTAGCAATAGCCACAGCCGCATCAGTGGCGCTGAGCTGATTTTTTATCTGCTGATGGTTTTTACTTGATAGTCTTTAATGCATGAGGGGGGTTTGTTTTAAATGGGACGTTCACTGGGCCTCTTTAGTAGCTTTACAATCATAGTATGGTTTGCAAACTGTGTGCAGCTTTAAAGTGGTTTGTTGGACTTTTGGGGCTGATCCAGTATTACTGAAACTGGTAAAACAGCCCCTCCTGCCTGGAAGGTCCCAGGCCTTTACGGAGGCATTACAGCACCAGCAGCGCCTGCGTATTTTGCTTTTGGCAAGAGCAGAAACCATTCCTCCTGTGCTGAGCGCACAGGGTTGTAGCGGTGTGACAAAACGTGCTTCTGGCGGTGCAAGCTGGCCAGTTCTACCCCTGCAAAGCTGAATAAGCCGAATGCCGGGCAGTTGTGGGCCAGTTTGTAAAGCCCAGTGTTGGTGTGCTAGGCCTTACCATCCCTGTAGGTGTTGGGTTTTTGTTTTTTTTTTACTGCAAGATCAACTTTCTTCAGAAATGAGTCCTCAGGTTTGAATATGATATGAATTTGAATATCATATGCGCATGCCCATCTGGTTCATGAGTGACACAGAGCTGCAGAGAACTTCATCGGCATTAGTGCAGCATGAAACTGCTTGCTAAAGCTAAACTGTGCTTTTAGTAGCAGCTTTAACACCTGAATTCGATGGCCTTTGTCAAGCTTTTCTGAATGAGCGGCAGAGGGCTTTAAATTAATATTGTTTCACTGGAAAATAGTTGGTTGATTAATCTTTTCTTTTTTTTTCTTTGGCCAGGTAAGTAAAACCCACCTGGGGAAGGAGTGAAGGGGGAGAGGGGTATTTAGTGACACCTCCCTCTCTGTCATGTCAATTATTTTATTTGTGCTGAGGCATTGCTGAAGTTCTGCTGTGATCATGTCACTAGTTTTTATGTCAGTCTCTGCCTTTGCATCAGACACCATTTCCTCTGTGCCGTATTAAATTAGCTGCAGCCTGTTGTGGTGTGCGTGTCCCCGAGTGCAGGCCAGCCGTGGAAGGGGCTGCGTGGTGTGGAGGTGGACGGGCCTTCACCGCCGCGGCGCCGATGGGCGCCAGGCGCCCTGCCGCACACGCCTTCCTGCACAGCCCATCACCCTCCCAGGAAAGGGTGGGCTTGCAGCAGTGCTCGGTTTTGCCAATGACCACTGCTTCACCCCCTCCCATGGAAACTATAGTTTATAATACGTACAGTTGTAAAGCATGAATGCTTAATAATGTAAAACTAACAGCTTTGCAGCAAGCAGTGCTGTTACAAACAGCTCGTGTTCCCGGCGCGCTCTGGCTGAAGGCCGGCTGCCTTCGTAGCGCTACCCAAAACTAGGAGGGAAAGTTAACAGCGAGGCGCCAAGCGAGCACCGCGCAGGGCTGTGAGGAGAATTGTATATAGCTGTGCAGTGACCTTTCCAGGCTACTGGGTATAAAATGTTGTGGTCATTCGTGAAACAAATAGTTGCAATCCAGAGAGACTGGAGTATTTTAAAATGCGCCTCATAGAGCCCAATGACCTTTACTGTTTCTCGCTAAATTTAAAGTGCTTTCTGGTGTCTTGGAAATGGGTTAGCCAGAGAGGCAGCTTGGGGGGGGTGAGAGCATTTTGATTGAGGGTGCGTGCCAGACCCCGTGGGTTTTACCGCGGCTTTTGAAGTGAATGCCGTGCTGGGGAAGGGGCCACGTGCTTAGGCTGGAGCCTGTCAGTCCTGAGGTTGCGGGACTGTGTGCGGGTCATGGGATTTAAGCTGGCCATGCGGCAGCGGCGGGCATTTGGCTGAGGGTGCGTGGTAGCACCTACGGGCTTATTCAGCCCCTTTGGTGGGGGTTGTGGGCAGCAGCTACACGTTTCTAACTGGATTTAAAGGTGCGTCTGCCAAAGCTGGCCAGGCTATGGTGAAGGGGGGGTGTTAGTGTGAAGGCACGCAAGCGTGGGGAGCGCGCGTGCTTGTGCAACCTGGAGGATGCATGCTTGCATATTGGGGGCTTTGGTTCTTTTTTTTTTAATTTTATATATGGCATTGAGTTTTTGTGTCTCAATAAACATGCCACACCCATCCCACCCCTCATGCCCCCACCCCAACATCCACTCCAGCAACAAAGCTGTA
>NW_008825268.1:2471566-2480341 GCF_000699105.1 Pygoscelis adeliae | reverse complement strand
TGCGCTTTAGTGTGAGAGCATCGCTGCCCCGTGGGAGCAGGGCAGTCCTGGGGTGCCAGAACTGGGGGTTCAGGCAGGCTGTGCTCCCAGGCTGCTGCGGCTTTGGGGTCTGCTCAGCCTTTGCCCTCCCCTTGCTGACTCTTCTGGTGACACCCAGCTGCGGGACAGCTGGAGCAAACCTCCCTGGGGCTCTCTCCCCGAGAGCCGACCAGAGACACCCGTGTGCCAGCGGGACGCTCTGATGTGGGCTGTCCCCCAAAGGCGCTCCCTGCCTGCAGTGAGGGGGCTGCCCAATGGCTCGATGGCCTTGCCCCGGCTCAGGGCCACCCCGGGGGTGTGGGGTGCTGCGGCTGTAGGGGTGGTGTGGGGAGAAAGGGAGGGGACTTTGGATTTTGGCAGGGTGATCTTCCAGCAGACCCCAGGGGCACTGCGGGGCCGAGGAGTGGGTAGATTTGGGTCAGGATGGCCGCCCTGGCCCAGCCGAGGTGCCCAGCGCGAGGCCTTCCCCAAGCAGGGTCCGCGGGCACTCACTCTGCCATGACACGGGGAGTCCCTGTTGCTGGAAATGCTCAAGCCCTGGCAAGACATTTCACACGTACACAGAGACTTTGTTTCATATTTTATTGAATTTCATTTATATTAAATTAAAAATATATTTCTGACAGATTCATGTAACAAAAAGGCAGAACAGTTTTCAAATTGTTCAGCTGGGATGAGCGTGGGTTGATGCAAGGTGGGTCGCAGTCTACATTTGCCTTAACAAACAGATAAAGCTCTACCCCAAGGGCCATGAGGAGAAACTCGGGACTGCACACGGGGCGGGGGAAAATATAACCACACAAAGAGAAGATCCACAGGTTTCTCCCCAGCCTCCAAACAAGACAAAAGGGGAGGGAAGGAAAAAAAGAAAAAACAAGAAACCATGAAAAGAAGGGAAATTATGCTAAAGTATGTACCTAATATTAACCCAGGTCAGTAAGTATTTTAACAGTGCATAATCCTCGATAGCTAAAATATGAGAAACGAAAGGTTAAAGTAACATTACGCCACACACAATTGGCATACCCTACTGTGTAAGCAAGTGCAGAAAGTCTGAACACACCACGATAGTGCTAAAACACAGAATCACACAGAATGCCAAAAATGGTACTTCTAACCAAAACCAGAGGGTGGGAAGGGAGAGAAAGAAAAGGGGAGGAGTGGCTTAAATCACAAGCAAATTACCTATATACAAATCAACCCTAAGGACAATTATGTTCCAAATAATGATGTCCACAAGGAAAATAAAAGCAACATTATCCTTATTTACAAATGCAACTAGCTGTGTCTTTAACAAGCTATAAAAATACTATTCACATTTTCAAAGTAACATACAGTAGTTTTTGTATTTTTTTTATTTTTGTTTCAGAAAGGCAGCTAACTCTGAATGCATCACTTTGCAAGAAATGAGTGTCTTCCCCAACGTGCTGATGCTTCTCTTCTTCTGAAGGTACTTCATAAGGCAGAAGTATTGTTGTTTTGCCTCTTTGCACTTTGAGAACAGGGAGAATTGGCTAAAACCCAGACCCTCCCCATCGCTGCCTCCCACCCACCTCCTGGTAGGCACCGGGGCTGGTTCCTCTGGGACGGGCTGGCTGCAGTGAGCGCGGCCCATGGAGGCAGCCGCCCCCCGCACCGCGAGCGGGGCGTCTCGCAGGAGCTCGGTGCTGTTCCTGCGTCACCTCCCAAATGGGGCTCAGCCTTTGATTTTGAAGGGACAGTAACGTCATCCTCTGGGCCTGGGAATTTGAGCCTCATCAGAAAAGAGAAAGTCGACAGTTCAAGACCGCCAGGTCAGGAAATACATTTTGGATATCTCTGTTTTCAGAAAGAGACTGCTTTTTCCCCTCCCTACACTGAGGCTGCTACCTCTTTAGAAATTCCAGCTTACAATGTTGGGGAAATAGCAAAAACTGGGCAAAAAAAAAGGGTTAAAACCATAGCGAATAATGTATCGAATACGTACCAATCTCCAACATTAAAATGCCATAAAAAATTATGTTTTCATTGACCTGCATTTTCCTCTTAACGTACCCCACCATAAAAAGACACGTACCCAGCAACTACCTTCAGTCCCTGTCTTCAAAGAAACAGTGGTTTAGTGCATTCAAAGTTAGCTACCCCTTACACAGCTGCTCAGTTAATAATCGACCCATTTAACAGCAGTACCAGTTTATGCTACATATGTCATAGTACCTTACCTCAAAAGAACGGCATACATATCTACACTTACTTATAAAATACCATTCACAGTTTATTACTGTGGTTATCCCAAAAGGGTTTAGTCTTCGGAGTGCTATGGACAATACAGTGTTTTCTCCCTAAGAGGGCTCAAAGGTTGGGCAGGGCACGGGGACGGTTGCGCTGCGGGGACCAAACTGCTGGCAAACGGCGCTCACGGCCAGCGCTCAGCAGCAACAGCCGATGGCTCGATGTACGCGTGCGCCCCGGTCACACCCGAACCATCAGCGAGAGGGTGCTGTGCGGGATGCACCTTTGCCCCACTGCTTTCATCCACAACACGTCTGGAGCACGATTTCATGGCTTTTTTATTGAGGAGGGGAGAAGAACTGGGACATAATTACTCATGCTGCGTAACACCTTACAAATCTCCCCTTAAAATCCCTCTCTACCAAGGACCACAAAGCTCTCACTCAAAACTAAATAATAAAAAGGGGAAAAAAAGCAGCTCTGACTCCTCTTGTTTCCTCATTGGGATAACGTCCTTACGTTTCCCCCTCGCACCTTTTCCTGGCTTGTCGGCACAGACCCCAGCTGGAGGATGCCTTGGGTGGAAGCACCTCTTCAGTCTGGCTCTGGTTAGGAGACGCGTTTGGCTGCAGTTCAAGCAAGTCCCACTGAGTCCCACCACCGTCAGTCAGACCTGAACACCCACAAGCTTCCCCCGAAAGGTGCTCTGCATCGTCCAAACCTACAGGCAGATCCCAGCCATCACTGCAGTACCACTGATGACAGCTTTACCTGTCCGTAACTTCCCCAAGAGCAATGAGCCTACCAGCATAACATACAAATCCACGCAACGGTACAGGAATATGACCTTGTACTGAAATAAGATTAAAACAAAGGTGGAGATGTGATTTTTGGACATTTTAAGAGTGGTGCTTCTAACCACCGAGCTTTATTTCTGTTATTTATTCCCAATTTGAAAGCCCCATTGTAACAGTGACCTTTTCTACCTGTGTAACGCTTGGCAAGAGCCAGAAAATAAAAGAGAGGGAATCTTGCAAACACAGTGATGCTGCAGAGAGGCTGCCCTGTGGGATGACCGCGGCTCCTTGCCTGTGATGGAGCGTGAATATTACAGCCAACCAACCCCACCCCGCACAGCCTTGGCTTTCTAAAAAAAAAATTTGAACCCAAAGCCAAGATTTTATATAACAATAGACGAGCTGTTTTGTCAGCAGCAGAGGTCTAAGATCCACAGGAATGAGAATACTGCAAGTGACAGAGCTAGAAATGAACGGGTGCACAGTCTTCATGTACCTGCAAGTAACACCACCTTTTGAAAAATATTTGCCGAAGGGAGCTTGAGGTGATAGTGTCCCCTTTGAGGTGCTCTTTAAGAGCCAAGGAGGTGACTGATAACCAGAGGCCCGGCTCTGGTTCATGCCAAAGCCTCTGTTACCCCAGTCACCCTCAAGCTAAACAGCCTTCAAAGTGGGTAAATACTACCAGAGCTCAATAGTTCCAAAATGTGATAGGGAAATCAGGGTAGAAGCCCCAATACGCCAGTTGTGCAAAGTGAGAGAAAAATCCATCCCGACAAGCAAGCAATGCCCCAGCTGTCAGTCCCTGGGGCATTTATGTTACTCCCATTCCCTCCCCCTAAAAGGGTCAGCAGACAGAGGGTGCGAGCGTCCGTGTGTGCGTGCACATGGGTGCTGCAGTGGCTGCTACCCTTTCCATAAAGAGACGCCCGCCCAGGGTGCACAGGGCTCCCGGGGGAAGCAAGGCTGAGCGGGATGCCTTCGGTCATCCTGGGGAACGACATGACCAACAGCCTAATTCTGACTTGTGCCAAAGTCTCCTTGTCTCTTGGGTGCTATAAAGGAGCCCAAATAATCCCTTCATTCCTTTAGCTGCCACCATGATACAGGACACCTACACAGGCACCCCATCAGAAAAAACCCAATTTTTTCTTTAATATCCGAGTTTCCCACATAGGTCCATCCTCAAAAAAAAACCCCAACCCCAAGCTACATTTCTAGGCTGACTTACCTCACAGCTAGTACTTTTCACCCATACTGCCCAGCTCTATCTCTAGCTATGGAAATAATTGATCCACAGAGCGTTGGGCCTAGCTGGTCTTTTAGAGTTGCCATTTTCTTTGCTTCTAGGCTGGGATTGGTGGCTGAGGGTGGGGAGAAACGCTCCCCTGTAACTCCCTCTCAAATCTTTAGTGCAAACAGGTATCGGGTCGGTGGCATGTGTACAGGCTGCCCTGCCCCAGCACCACATCTACACAAGTGCCCTTCACACACGGCTTCTGGCCTTACCAGCTGTGGGACAGGAAGGGAAGGGTATTTCCCCATTAATCCAGGAAATAAATGGAATGAGATCATTGCATACAATTCCTGCAGTCGGGAAATGTGTTTTCTACCAAATCAGAGGTACAACCAGGGTTAACGCAACCTTTCTGTGTACAAAGGAAAGGATTTCTGGGCTGAGCTTAAGGTACCTGAAACAGACCCACACGGTGGCTCCTAACCGCTGATACTCGCTCGGATTTATTTCCATTGCTTGCTACCTGTGCGAGATGACCTGTTTGAAAGCAAGTTGTAAATACTCTGCTACATCTGAGCGAATGGCCACATAAGTATCCCTCCTGGCTATTTTGCAGAAAAAGAAAAATTTGGAAAGAGCTGAAGAAGGAAACTTAAAAGTAGTTGGTTTCAGTCAGTTATGTTACAGCAAGTCAATCAGATCCAGCATCCACGTCTGTTTGAAATAACCCTCAGGTAGATAATAACATCTGAGACAAGTATCACTGAAAGAGATTAGGAAAAAATAAGCTCCTGTGCTCTTTCATTTAGCGCATTGCTTTGTGCCTTGGACAATGGCTGATACACAATCGGGTATCCACTCTTGAAAAGTTAGTCACTGCTCTTCCATTGTGCAGGCTACGATAAGGGAAAGGAAAACATTTACAAATAGGAGACTGCGTTATAAAATCCATAAAAACTGACAGTGCTGTGTACAGATACCATTGTAAAACTAGAGAATTAATTCCAGCCAGACAAAAGACTTGTGCTGATGCTCTCACCTACTGCTTTGTGCTGACAAAATGCAGTTTGTATGTGGAAATATCTGCTTTTCCCCAAAACCTGTAATTATTCATTAAAAACCCTGAGCCTCAACTTCCACAACATAATCAGTTGAATATTTGCCATGATTTTGCCACGTACATTTGCCTGACTTCTTTCACCAAGCCAGCAGCCGTACCATAACCACCAAGGCAAATACGCGAGTTAGGGCCAGCCAGGTATTTCTGCTGGTCAGATTAAAGCAGCCAAACAGTTCTGCTCTCAGTTTTGCTTTTTTAACTATGGTTAAACTTTCTTTGGAAAAGAGACAAAAATCTGCCAAAGTGGCTCAGAGGCACTACTCTTCCAGAGGAAACGCGCACATTTACAAGCTGTGTTCACAAGACTGCTGTTCTTACTGGGGAAAAGGAACCGGTTAACCAGACGCTCAGCACCACGCAGGCCCATACACTGCAACAAAGGTCAACTACTGGCACAGCACGAAACATAAGAGCCATTTTTGGCAACTGCAACTCGAACCAGAAGCTCAGAAAAAAAAATAAAAATGCCCATTTGTGAAGCTGCAGTCTGTTGAGTTTTCCATCATGACAAATTACGGTGTTCATTAACCCTTTGTTTGCCCTCTGCTATTCAAGACACAACTAGCATGGCTCAGCACGGCTCAGCCTGGCTGCGTGTCAGAGCCCCAGTGTAAGGTAGCTTCCGTTCTGGCCTTCATGCTGCCTCACTTCAAGGAACCTCTGCATTTCCATGCTACTTAATACATTATATCACACCCACAGTCAACAATTAAAATGAATAAATAATTCAAGTTTTGTAAGAAATAAAATGTTAAATTGTTAAAAACCACAATTATTTACATTTTGATTATTCGACAGGCTTGTTTCCAACACCGGTACTACTTAATTACCAGAGAAACAAACAGGCCTCACCTTCCGTTAGCAGCTGCATGCCAGCACCACCCCACCCAGGTTTGGAGCTGTGCATGTTTCTGCCCCAGCAGCGTTTGAGTGCACCTCTTCGAATTCAAACACGTAAGCTGTACCAGGATTTTATTTTATTTTTCCTCCATTAGGAGTTACTCTGTTCCAAGACTTGTTCAGGGACAAATCAACCCCTTTCTCCACCTACCTATGTAACCTGAGCTGCTTCTGCGCTGAAACAGGACATCCACAATCCTGTGCCCGTCTTTGTCCCCAGGCAGCTTGGCAATTGCGTCCCAACCTGGCAGACCTTTGCCCATGCTTCAGACGACACCCTGTGAGCACCACCGCTGGCAAACCTTCCCTGGAGTGGCACCTCCAGGACCTCATGCCACCCCTCTGTGCCCCCAGCCCCTGCCCAATGCCTGCCTCTGTCTCCTGCGAAGATCATGAGGAGTTATGGGAGGGCACCAGGAAGAGGCAAGGCCTCTCAGATGCATGATGTTTTGTAACCATCTATCCCACTTTAATGGTCTGCTGGTCATAGTGTTCTGCCACTACCTTGGTACCACTTGACCCAAGCTTTTAATAGCTTCAAAGATCTGTACTCGTTCTTGCTGTTTTCAGACTCTTCAGCTAGGTACTCGGTTTACAGATTTAATATCCGCCCCGCAGCTGGTTCAAGCTGGCCGGAACACACCTGATGCAGAAACAGGCTGTTGGCTGAACCAGTCTTGACCTAGTGATCATACACAATTTGTTTCCCATCTACAAGCATAACAACCAACCCAGGTTTGAAATCTCTTCATACCTTTGTCAAGCTGACCCTCAGCCACCAAGATTTGGGTAACTATTGCTTGTTTCTTACTCCTTCCTCTGCTTCCCTATGATTAAGGGTGGCAAGCTGTTGAGATGGCAGGAATTTGGAGGAGCTTGATGCCATTTCCAGAGCACTGGTTGTTGCTGGTTTTGTTGTCAGGTTAGGTCACTCCAAAGATCTCGACTTTAACAGTACTGAAGCGCATAAACTGAAATACTGTTGTATCACCTAAGACTGCCATTCATCAGGTATTGTTTTTTCCCCTTCCAAAGCCTCAATGGATAGAGACATAGGCAGATCTTCACAGGTACTTAATAGTTCCTTAAGATTTTTGGTGGGAACTAGGTACGCAAATCCTCTTACACACATGGGTCTTGGTGTGTCAGGAGCAAGCCATCAGTGTCTCTGGCCCTTACGCCTCCCTTCCCAGCTCCATCTGCCTCAGATTGCTAAAAGCGTCCAGAACTCTGGCTGAAAGATATCTCCGAAGAGGAGCAGGCCAGGGGGTGGGGTGGGCGTGTCTACCTAAAAATTGAGGTTGATGAAAGCAGGACTAAGTGCAAGGAGACTGACTCATACTTATTTACATTTTTGACAGAAAGCTCTGCGAGTCATGCACATTTTGACTTCTCAAACCTTATACACACTGTCTTCTGTGCCAGAGTAATCCTCCTTTTAGAAAAAAGTATTCCGTACTGTGCTGCAAGCCAGAGCAAGACATTTGTCTCCTCCGATCCCTTTCAGGGCTTGCTCTGCTGTCCTTCACATGGCAGCAGTAAGAGCTGGTTGCTCTGTCACTGTATTCTCTGAAGCAGTCAATGCAATTGCCTCTCAGAACTGGTAGATATTGTTCCAAAGACTTGATTTGCTTCATTTTGGCATTTCCACAGTCATCCTTTACATATAATTCTTTTTTTTTAATTTAAAATTATTATTTTGCATTTTGCTGGTCACTTCCATATTGCTTCATTCAAAATCCAGAAAACAGTTCAAATAAAATCGGAGCTTAAGTGCAAACTAACTGTCCAGTGAACCGCTATGTGCGTTTTCTCCAGTCCAGTGTCTGTCTTCCAGTTTAAAGGACCCTTCCCACCGCCACCCCACAGAACACCAGCAGACTTCATGACCCATATCAAACTCTCTAGTTCTCCATCTTGTCCTCAGTGTTGCCTGACAGCATCCCCAACTCCCTTCATGATGATGAAGAAGAAAAAGAGGGAAGAATTTGTTTGGGTCTTTTTATGTATCTATAGTCAGCCGGTATAAAACAGGAAAGCAAAGCTTTTTGCATACAAATCTTGGTTTCTTGGCCTTTTAGCTTCAAAAAGAACATGTTGGAGGTGTGGTTTTGTTACTGTCTTCTGAAAGGGTTTTTGTGTTTAAAGTGTTTGTCATGTTGGCACATATACAAAAATGGCCATGTCAGGTACTAGTTCTGAGCTGGAGTCTTTGTGGTTAGGAATTGGCACAAAATCATGGTGTGGCTCAAAAAAAGGGTTTAGCTGTATATTAGAGTCACATTATCATTTCTTGGAAAGCCATGATGAAGATCTGAATGATTATGAAAAGCCAGGTTAGCCATTTTCAGTTGCTGGGATAGAAACTGTTAGAGAAAGAAATTGGGTTCTCAATCTCAATTACTATGCTATCACACGATATAAAAATTGTCCATTTTTCCCCCTAATGGAAACTGCATTGAGATTTCCAG
>NW_008825268.1:2451586-2471454 GCF_000699105.1 Pygoscelis adeliae | reverse complement strand
CCAGCCTCTCTGTGGCTTCCCTACAGTGTCTGGGTTGAATCACTGAGAACTAGCTCAACAGCAGGCAACACTGCCACTGGCCTTTACTGGTACTGTCTGGCTTCTCTGACCATCCGACCCTTCGGATCTGCAGAAAGTGATAAACACCAGGTTGTACACGCCTTCTTTCAGTCTCTTTCCTTCCTTCCTTCCAGGTTCCCAACCCAATCTGCAAATGACTCCAAGACATTCCTTCACTTGGAAATATCAAAAATGAGTGAACTGGCAAGAAGAGGAAGCTCATGGGAGAAAGAAAGGGAGGGAGAGAGGGGAGAGAGAGAAAAGGAGAACGAGAGACAAAGAGTGAGGCAGCTAGAAGGGGTTGCCTTTCCACTTCAGTAAGACCGCGGTCACTACACCACTGTATTCCGGTGTCTGTAGGGCGGCGGGGGCAGCACAGTGCCAGGCTTCAGGGAGAACTCGGAGAGGTATTCAGGATTCTCTGCCACAATGGGCCGGATCCGTCCATTCTGTTTGTAAAAGTATTTTGTGCTGTACTCTTGCAGGTAGTCCGGGTGCTGGAGGGTGCTTCGTGGGGGCAGGCTGTGATTCCAGTAGTCTGGGTTGTCAAAGGCCTTCTTGGCTTTCTCCGGCAAATTGTTCTTCAGGTACTCGGCATTTTCCAAGGTGTTTGCAAAAGTGTTGAGGTACAATGGCTCGTTCACGTACTCATCCTCTGCTTTGGGCTGCCCGTTTGGAGCGTTGTGATACTCTGGGTTGTCCACAGCTTGGAGATCTCCATTCTTTCGTCGGGAAACAAATGGGTTCTCTTCCACTGGGTTTAGGTAATCTAAGGAAAGATTGAAAATAAATCAGCAAAAAGAGGGAGTAATCCATCCATGTAGCAAGCATCATATGTGCGTTAGTACCAGGCTGTACCAGAAGCAGTACTCGACTTGTGCATCCTTCCACCCCAGCCACTCATTCCGGCAAAGCTGGAAACTAAACTGCAGCTCTCACTGAGCCAAACATGCCGAGCGACTTCTGCCTCTGCTGCTGACTCTCTCGGCAACCTTGGACGTATCAGTCAAACCCTCTGCTCCGCAGTCTTTCCATCCAGAAAGCTCTATAGAAATCTTAGTTAAGCCTCTCTGCACAAAAACCATCCCCAAGGGCTAACTTCTAAGACAGCTTCATTCCTAACAGGACAATTTGCTTGATTAAAAACCTTCCATCCCTGAAGGACAAAGGGCCTTGAAGCATTATGAAAAAAATGATTCAAATGAGCCCTGGAAAGAGTACAAGAGAGTCTTACATCAGCTCCAAAACAGGACTTGGAGCAGGTTACAGTTGCTTCAAATCACTTTCTGTGGATTAACACCACAAAAAATTGTAGCTGAATTGCAGAAAGGTTTTAAGGCATATGGAGCTTGCATGGAAAGCTAGACGGGGGTGGGGAAGGAAGAGAAACATAAAGAGACTGGCTGGCTAGGTTAAAAATGCACGCTTAGCAAGCTCCCTCCCACGGTCACACACAGGTGACTGAGCCACAGAGCAATGCATTTGTTGGGTGTCATGTCCTGCCTTGCTCTGTGTATAATGAGGTCTTGCTGCAAAACACAAAGCCAATTGGCCAGGGCAGGAAGGAGGTTGGTGATGCTGCAAGTGGGCTGCAAAGGAAATGGCTTGGAGGTGGGCCGGGGACAAAAGGAACTGGAGGTGGGACCCCTGCAGCAAGATAGTGAAAAGCATCCAGTTCATTCAAGGCTGGAAATGATCAGATCAAACCCACTTTCAGTATTGATTCTGCCTTTCATCTCACAGCCCAGGGGTTCCCTACAAAACAGGGTCTCCAGCCACTTGCCGTTAGTGAGGGACGACCTCTCAGCCTGCCTGTGCCGCACAGGGATGCTAACACAAGACCCCCATCTCCAGTAGCGTGGCTCTGGTCATGGGCTTTGGAGACACTTCCACACAGAGTCCTGCCTGCAAGGAAACAGGCCCCACAGCCACAGAGTGGTCCTCACTTCAACTCTCGTTTTATCCAGGAAGGGGCCAAAACTATCAAATGCAAAAGTTCAAGACTTAATGAGTACCTTTGACCACATAGCTAAAACTTTGCTGAATCTGAGAGGTAAAACAGGCACATGCACCCGCACCAAGAGCATAGTGGAAGCATTTTTTTTTAAGCAATGACAACCAAGCAGTGCTTTGATTTGAGTCCCCCAGCTGACGGAGAGCGCGCAGCATCGTGGCCACACTGCGACATCCCTGCATCTGTGCCCAGTGAGACAGGAAGGAGGTGCTTTCTCCTGAGCTGCTACTACCGCACCCCTGAGGGCTCAGGTGGCACCTGTGAAGCGTTAAGCTCCTGCAGAACTCTGAGGCTCCCCAAGGCGAACCTGTATGTGAAGATACGTGTGGGCTCACACTGAAGCAAACTCACAGCATCAAATCTCTTGTTGCAAGGGCTGCTGCTGAAAAGCAGGGCCACAAGTGCACTCCCACAATTGCTACTGCCGTGGGTCAAGCCCCAGGACCCCCTCCATTTTCACTGTGTAACACAAAGGGTAAGTGGCTTCCAAATTCTGAAGCAAACCCAGTAGTCACTTGACATTTACATTTGCATTAATTAATTTCTTCAAAGCTAATGCAAAGGTTTGAAAGCAAATTACTAATGACACATCCCTTTACATCTAAATGACTGCTGTCACTATTTAGAAAGGAAGAAACGAATGACGGCAAACTGGGAAGTGTAGCACTCTGAGCTGGCACAGATCTAGGCAAACTTCACCTTGCAGTGATGGTCTCCCTGAAGCACATCTTGTTCTTTCAATCCTAAACTTCTCTTGGGTATAAAATGCCAACTGTGTGTATCGGTTCTGTGGTATATTCAACATGACATTTACCAAGCACAATGCCATGAAGATAAAGAAGATCAATACACAAAGCAAAGTGGAGACAATGGCTGGCCAAAGATAGATCCTTTTCTTGGAAATAACGGAAGATTTGTATTTGGATAAGAAGGAGGTTTGGGTTTTTTCATTCCTCTCTCTTGTTATTTCCCAGAAAGAAAAGTTAAAGGGGGAATTACCAAACTTGACATTTTGGCACATTTGAGCTTTTCTACGTAGCAAATTAAGCAAAGAAAAATGAATCCCCATGCAAAGAAATATTAACCAAGTCAGAATGTTTCAACCTTGCTGGGTTATTCAATAAAGCCATTTTTGGTGAAAAGCTGCTGATGTAGAAAAAGAGAGAATGCAGTTAGACTAGAGCAGGAGCTCCTCCGGAAAGACAATTTTTTACCTGTTTTAGGTTTGTCTCGCATCGGCGTCATGTACCCGTCCTCATCCAGCTCTCCCCGGATGACCCGCTCGGGTATGAAGACCGTGGGATCAGCGCTGTACCTCTGGGTGCTGCTGTCCTCTTTTGCCAGGGTTGCCACTTGTTTTCGTAGTGTGCCATTACAGCAAGTATCTTCAAAGATCTCTGCTGTGGCCCCTTGAGCAACTGGGGCTTCTGGTATTATGCAGCCAGGGGCTCTGTATGCCATCGGCACTTCTGCAGCACAGCCACCATCTCTATACACAAACTGGTTCTGTTGAAAAAGAAAAGGCAGCATGAGAAAGGAGGCTCCGACAGGAGAGAAGATTCAACAGCAAGTCACCTCTGCGGCTCCTGTGCCTTTCCTGCCACACTTGCTCAATGAAGCATTTCACCAGGCAGGTGAAGCCTTGTCCATCCTGCAGACTGCTGCGTTTCCAGTGCTGCGGGATCGGCAGCATCACAGGCTCTGTTGTGGACTGGCAAAGCATCCGTCTGCCCGGTGGTGCTGAGCCGGCTTCACCTCCCAGGGAGGTACCATCGGTGCAGCGAGGGGAGCAGGGAAGCAAGCTGGCTGCTCAGGGCTGGAAATGGGGCTAGAAACGGGGCAGAAAAACTTGTCTCCCACCTAGACACGTGGAGGTTGGATATACACAGCTGCCAGAGGCAAACACGGTATCTCTTCTTCTATTTACTTTGACAATCTCCCCCGATTTCTGAACAAAACCCTTAAACCTCATGTTAGGGAAATCTCCTTCTGCAAAGGGGACTGGGGATAGAGGACATTATCATCTCTGAACTCTGTTTATTCCTGGGGGGCCTACTTTTAGGGTGTCCTGCAGTGACGATCACACGGTCACCCAAACACTACGTAATTCCATCAGGTAGTGCACTTCAGGCTGGTGAACTGTGTTCATATTGGTACCTCAACTCAATGGTTCAACTCAACCTACCATTTTGCTTGTCAGCAAGGGTGTACAAGGAAATTTCAACATCATGACCTATAAATAGGAAGGAAAAATGTACAGATTCATCCAAGCCTGTTACCTAAATGCTTTTGCAAGAAAAGTTGGCAGTTGGCAGAATTTTGGGTGTAGGTCCATCGAGCTTGCACATGAATTCAGGCTGAGTGTAGAGATCCTGACTATTTGCTTACATACACATTCATTCACTGTTGGCTTTTGGGCCATTTATGTAGGAAAAAGGGGTTTGAAACAGAAAATACGTAGTGAAGAAAGGAGGAAAACCTAAAGGATGAAGGTTGAATGTGAAATACTTACTCCTGACATAGGGGTGTAGGCAGGAGGAGGGCTGTGTCCAATTTCACTCTAATAGGAAAGAAAAATGGAATGATGGATACGTAATAAGAGGTCACATGAATGAAACAAGTCACATGAGCTGTATGAGCTAATGGGGAGAAACATGCACATCAGTTAGATTTCCTAACTGAATCCAAAATTGAAAGAATTCAATCATGGCAAATGTCTCACCAACATCAACAAGCTGTGTGCCTCACCAGTCTTAGGGAGGGCTACTGAGTTCCTCTTGCTGGGTAAGGGCAAATGCCCTGTTACACCCGCTGACAGCTGTACATCCTGCAAATGTCTCGTGTCTAATTTTTGGAAAGGCAGATTGTACAGAAAGAATGACAGACGGTGCACTCAACTTCAGAGGAAATACAGGGCAGGAGAAGTGCAGAAAGCATCTAGCTCCGAGCCAAGGCTTCCTTTCCCAGGGACAAAGCAGAAGAGGGATAACTGGGAGGGCAGAAGGGTGCAGGACTGCCATTAGACTGTCACAGCTAGCTTAAGTATCACAGGAAAAACAGTCCCTAGCCTTTGGTAAACCCAAATAGCACAGCAGCTGCTGGATTTCAAGACTGCAACGTGCCATGGTCCTGCCCTCAATATATACCACCCTTCTAATGTTACCTCTATCACAGGCTAAGAGTTTTTACCGAGAAGTCTAGAGGCTTCATCATCAAAGTATCCATGCAGAGATCTTCATTTTGGTATTGGTTTCTGGAACCATCTTACACTGCCCTGTGGACCCTGAACTACTGTAACATCACCAGCACAGTGGCTGCATTTATACTTATTACTGCTACTCAAAACTGGCCTGTTTTTCATTGAGGAAATGCTGATTTTTGGAGGAAAATAAAAATAAAACAAAGAACCCTTTATTTTTAGTGTGTTTTTCTACTGCCAAAATGGTTTTTTTGAGACTATAAGTTCAGTTCTTCATAACTACTTTGTTTCCCATTTTGTTTCAAAAACTTTATTTTATTTCCCTTATCTCCTAAATTGGGTGAAAGAAAAAGTCAGGGTTTGAAAAAAGAAGGTCTATACTTGAAATAAAGGGAAAACCCACCACCTCAGGAAAGAAGTCTAACCACCCTGAGAACACTCCACTTTAGAAGATAACTCATTCATTAAAATCTGTTTCAAAACCATATCCACACCAAGAAACATACCGTAATTAAAAGAAAAGACAACATGCATCCTCACATAGTAAGGACTGAATGTACTACAGTCAATCTTTCCCTTATAAACTTCTTGCCAAAACATCAGGATGGAGATGATGGTCGCTGTCAAGGTAAGATACATCAAGATGATGTATCTTACTTTATAAAGGGATGGTTTGTGTTTAAGCAAAATACCTGCATCAGGAAAAACCTTAAAAACAAACATAAACTTTTTAAAATGCATGCTGCGTGTCTGAAGACCCTTTTCTGGTGACCAAAAATATGCCCATTTCCTTCTATCTGAAATATCCCCACAGCCATTTTGTTGCTCAGATCTAGCACCTTGTGTTTGAGGTGTAAACGTGGTGATGAGCTATAGTTAGAGATACACTTTTCCCCATCCCCATGAAAATATTTAGCCAAGTTATGACCTAAAAAAGCCTCCAGGTTGCAAATTACAAAAGCGTAGGAAAACCTTTGTTAGCTGAATTGTCTATCCGCACCATCCATTAGCAAGGCTTGAGCAGTAGTTGTTTTTCCCCAGGGAAACTAGGTGCTGAAAGGAAACACAGAAGAGGATCTATCCCATGGTCTCAGTGACCCCCCTGCCAGTGGGGGGAGAAGAAGGAGGAAATGGCAGTCTGAGCAGACTACAAAGGAGTTGAGAGGCTTGCAAGGAAAGTGTGGCTGGAGGAGCTGGCAGCAGGGATGGTCAGGAGCCAGGGAATGGTGGCTTGCAAAGGAACAGAGGACAATGGCAAGTGAGGGTGACTCTGAGGTGCAGGGAGGGAGAAAGGGTTGGCATGTGACAGGAGGCTGAGTAGGACGGGAGAGATGGTAATAAGACCTAAATGCAACAGGGGGAAACAGGAAGCACAAGGACAAAAGGCAGTCTGAAAGCACTGAAAACAGCAGCTTCTCTAGAGGCTGGAGCTGAACTTGAATCTCCTCTGCTGTCAGCAAATCGCTCTCAAATTAAATGGCCAAATGCAGGCCTGGTTCAGCTGGTGCAGAGGGAGCTGAGCAGCCGCCGGGCCACCCTTAGCACAAGTGCTGTCTTGTGCAGCCAGCAGGAGCTCTGAGGACTCTGTGCACAGGTAATAGGGCTGAGGGAGGAGGGGCTGAGACACCACTGAAGTCTAGGCCAACCGTGACTGATTTCACTAAGCGTTCGCCAAAGAGCTCATTATGTTTGAAAAGCAGAGCTTAAACTTAAGCCCAAGGCCTGGAAGCAGCTTTGGCCTCTCTGACCCAGCTGTGGCTGCTGACAGCCAGGGAAGTGAGGATGATGCCAACTGCAAAGAAAGTGCCGTCTAAGGCAGTACAGAAAGAGATGGCAGAGGGCTTGGCTGGATCAGCCCGGAAACTTCAGTGCTGCCCCATCTGTGTGTGGTCTCTCTCTTATTCAAGACAAGTGCACTTGTATCCAGAAGAACAACAGCCAAGGAAGGTTCACAAGCAGGGAAGGAAAAACCAAAGTCAGCAGTTGCCTGGCTGAGATGATCACACTTGAGAGAGAAGATCGTCACAGAAGAGGGAACAGAAGACACTTTACCAGAGATTTTTTTTTTTTTAAAGGGAGCAGACATCAAGGTCCTCAATACACATCTGGATACAGACTATGCAGCAAGCTTGTAACTTGGTAGTCGTCTGCAAGAGGCTTGTTTGGGACAATTAGGAATGTCCCTTTAAACAGGGAACACCGTGAAAACCAGGGGTGCTCTGATTGCAGAGGTCAGATCCTCTCTGAACCCCCTCACCTTTCTTTTGTACCACAGATTTACTATCACCTTGTCATGACACATGGACAGGTTACAACCTAGAATGTGTTAGACAAGCGGATAAAAAACATCCCCTGAGCCTGCCAGATGCAACTTTGAAATCTTACTGATGGCTACAGGATGTTGCACTGCAGGAGACTTAATCTGCCTTCTCCTTGCCCTCTGATCTTGTATTTACTTGAATTCAGGGAAGCTTTCTGTATACTCCAAAAAGACGGACAAGGAAAGACTGAAGTAGTAAACCATGGTCCATGAAGGGTGGTGAAGATTTAGGCGAACTGATCATTACAGGTAGGATCCAGAGAAGAAATACCAAGTGCTGCCTACAGAGAGTCAAGTCTCTTAACAGCAAGGAATCCAAAGCTCTGCTGGGAATCCTCTACCTCCTTGTAAAGCTCCCCAGCTTCCTTCCCTCCCCCCTGCAGGCTGCGAGACTCCAAAGAGGGGGTTTGCTTCTTTTGGTTTCCCAGGTGGCTGCAGCCCTGCAGACTGTACAAGAGTGAGAAGAGCTGTAGCAATACTGTGTTAGTATTATATGCAGGGGATTGGCGTTCACTGCTGTCCGCTTTTCGCAGACTAAACCAGTGACTGTAACCACTCCTTTTCTATTCAGTACTACACTGTGCTATATTACACACCTTTAATTTACATCTTTCTATTTTCACAGAGGCACTCCCATGAATTTCAACTTGTGGTTCATTGATTCTGGATGAATAAAGGGAGAGCTGTCTTGAACTACTTTTAGTTCACAGCCCACAGTGATCTCTTATGCGTTAACTCAGAAAAGCAAGTCTTTTGTCAACAGGCTTGGCTTCAGTACACAGGGCTATGCTCCTCTGCCAGTAAATGTTTAGATGATTAGCCACTTAAAAAAAATATTGTTCTAGGACAGCCACATTATCTATCCGTGGGCGTGCTTTGCTCCACCCTCATCACAAAAGGCTAAACTCACCATCCTATCTTTGGATCTTCTCGGCCGTGACTCTAACATTTAAATACATACTATGCAACTGTAACAACATAATAACAGGCCCTCTTAGAATAGCCCCGTCTCAAGATGTCAGGAGAGAATGGACTAGCATTAATGCATTTATTGCTATTTTTGCTGACAGGACACTTCCCAGTCAGCGACCTGCCAACTAAGATCACAGTAATGGTATTTTCTTCATGCCTCCCCTTTAGCTCTGTACTAAACATAGCTGTCTTGCAACACCCTTAACACAGAACCTTACAGCTTGGCTCTTCTCCAAACCACTGGTGTCTGCACACTTTTTTAATTCTTTACTGTTTTCCCCCATGAGTTAATACCCTGTGGCCACTGTTCCAAAAAAGGAGGCAAAGAAAACAGGTGTGGTGCCAATTAGTGGGGCTGAAAATGTGATATAATTGTTTAAATGTCTTTATATTGCCTGCTAATTGCAATGTGATGTCATCATTTTTTAGGCTTCCAAGATAAGTACTGAAAGCCCCAGCCAACCCTCATTGGTCAGGACATGAATCACACTGTGAGCTGAAAATACATTTGGACTTCACCAAGTAAAACTTAAATAGCTTCATTTGTATGTGTAATCCAATTTACTTTGTTGATTTTTTTTTTTGGTTGTTGTTTTGGCATCTTAAACACTATCTTGAAAAAAAGAGCTGATGTTCCTTTACTGAGAAGATCTGGGTTTTTGGATTTCTGATCCTGAAATTCTGAGCTGAATGATCAAGATCTCTAGCTTGTTGAGATGGACAGAGACTTCAGAGGCTGGCTGCTCAAAGACCTCACTACATAAACCTACTTAAAAAGTCTCAACTTGCATACTAAAAAAAAAATAAATTTAATCAATAAACACCCCCTTTTGATAGTGTAATATGCATTACATCCATTAGCTCTGGAGTGCACACATCCATCGACATTTAAACTCTAAGTATCCTCCAGAAGGAGCCTAGCCTTTTTAACTGCCCAGGAGCAGCCCTAACCAGAAATGCCCGAGATTTCATTCCTCATACCACATGATTGAATTTTAGGCACAAACATGACATCAGGGAGAAAGATAAAAAACAAGCAAATGTCCCCTAAAGCCTTTTTAGAAGCCCCTTGGTATTAAATACCAGTGATATATCAACTATTATAACCACTAACGTTTGTGTAAAATGAGCCTTGCTAAAAGAGAGGTAAATAACACTTGTGAATATTGGCTTGTGTTATTGCTTTCTATTCATTAATTTCATTTTCCAATTCCTTGCTTCTAAAATCTCCCAAAGGTAAATATCTCCTCCTTTATAACAGGGACATAATATTTTCTGGCTGCATGTTAAACTGTAATGAAATCAAAGCCTTGCTGGCTCCTGCCACTCATATTTATGTAGTTGTGTGAACATGCCTCTGCCTTGTCTCTTTTCATTTGAGTCTAGCGTCATGCCTGGAGTATGGCACCCAGAGCTGTGTTCCTCCCCCTGCCTGCGCTACAGCTCATCCCACACCAGCCCTACAGTGACGAGAGCTGCCTTCAAAGCTGCACCCACAGCAGATTTCAGGTGGAAGAAATGCTGAAGGTACTCAGCGATGTGATGCTGCTGTGGGACTATGGGTGGTACAGGACTATCACCAAATAGAAAATAAATAAAACTTTATTTCACAGCATGATCCGGTAGCCCCATGCTTGGCTTACTAGCACAGCCTCCCAACAGCGTGCTCGCTGCTGCAGAGCTGGTTTTCCTTGTCACCTACCAAGACGTGCACACACATTTGATAGGGTTGCATAATTATTACTGTTTCTTGTTCTTAAGCAGCCTGCTAAGCTCATGGGACTGAAAGATTTTTCTTTACTAAAGGCAAGACGCTACCAACATCAATGTACACACGCACACATTTGAACCCACTCTGATACTGCTCCTACCCACATGAAAACCCAATTCCCTTTCACTCTCCTTCTGCTCTTGTATGCAAAAAGCACCAAACCATAAAGCAGGAGCAAAACACTCTCAACCTTCTCACTGGGATGCTCCTCATATGTCCTGTTCAGGGGCGTATCATGGTCCATGCTTCAGGCAACTCAGTGATTATCTGTTTTGATTGAGCTCTGGAACGCTTGTTTGTACCAGTTCAGTTCTGGGCTGTGTGCCTCCAGAAATAACTCACTTTCCTCCTTCCCCTAGAAACTGTTTACCTGATTTGAAACCAAGTCGGTATCCAGGCTCGAGTCACCAAACCGCAGCCACCTAACATACCAGGCTGAGCAGATCTTGCTGCATGCACCAAGATTTCAGCAGTTCTCTGGGAAGGACAGCTGATTTACGCGAGTGGATCTGAATAATATGTTTGGGATGCTCTGGTGGGGCTGCAGGCAGAGCACACAACACAGACCTGTCCCACCAGCCCCGAGCACACTCCAGCTACATTTCAAGGGAGCAGCCTGGTATTTACAACTGATCTGAACTGAAATTCAAATAGGAAAGACCACCCCAGAGAGCAGCCACCTCTGCTCAGGGGCAGTCCTGCTTCCCTCTGACCACAGAGCTAACAGCTTACTCTGCCCTGCTTCAGAGACCCCACAGCAAACACGTCTGAGATGAAAATCAAAGGAAAGAAAAAACGTGTACCACGAGACTGCTGTGCAATGTTAAATAGAAATGAAATACTGTTTGTATAGTATTAGCTAGAAGGCTTTGCAGACCTCTGAAGATTTCCAGTCCTAGCCCCTGCTCAGAGAAGGGCCATATATGAAAAGAAAGGATTAGACACTCCCCTGGGCCATTACAGTTAAAGCATATCTGTCCCTATAGCTCGCAGCACCTGACACAAGTCTGGCGTTCCTCATGCTCTATCTTCTGTTCAGCCTGGGCTCCTGACCCCTACTTAAGAAAACTCCGTTCCCCACTGGGTACTTTCCTCTAGGACTATGAAGAAAAGTTCCCATTAGCATCACTGCCAAGTGTCATGGCTTGACATTAGGTACGGGTCATTGCTGGCACCCTGTATCATTTCAGCACACAGAACAACAATCACAGCATACTGGAGATGTACATCCTCTGAAACTGGTTTGGGATATGTGTGTGTGTGTGTCTCTTACATCACCTATTTCAGGCACACAAACAGCAATATGGCCCACCT
This sequence comes from Pygoscelis adeliae, assembly GCF_000699105.1. Classification (NCBI taxonomy): domain Eukaryota; kingdom Metazoa; phylum Chordata; class Aves; order Sphenisciformes; family Spheniscidae; genus Pygoscelis; species Pygoscelis adeliae. The sequence goes on along the minus strand of NW_008825268.1, from coordinate 2,459,804 downwards.
GAGTTAATGTAGCAAGACAGGACATACATTTCTCCAGTGAGAGGAAAGGGGAGCCTACTATTCAACAACAAAAAGTAGGAATAATATACACCGGTTGTGGACAGTAGCTATGCAACAATTTACAATGCCCTTAGTTCAAGGGCCATAAAGTTCCATTGGGGATCGATGAATCTTTATTGGAAATGATGAAGTCCCAGTCACTCTTCCAGCATTACCCTTTCTCAGAATGTGTGTAAACATTTCAACTTGAATGTTGATACACAAGTATAGAAAAGAACGTAAGCACCATCCTGTGTTAGCTAAAGTGTTTGCTCCAGTCTCTGATGACCGCTCCTTCCACAATCAAGACACAAAACATCCAGTTTAGATCAGTGAGGGGAAAAAAAAAAAAGGAGAAGAAACAAGGAATAAGTCTTTTCTGCACTTAAGTTTTTTCTGCACATAAGTTTTTTCTAGGCGCTGTTTGTCAGAAGAGAGGTAAGATTTGCAGGCAGCCTGAGCTTGAACTCAGTTCATATAGGCTGCCTGTATCATCTGGATGTGCCGAATCATGTCCTGGCAGTATGGTGGGTTTAAGACATCCCTGAATTTGTTCAATATGGACGTTTCACTGGTGACCTGGGTTCAGGTCAGTACTGACTTACTTCATAGCTTCAGATGAGTCATTTAAACTTTCTCTTGCACAATTTTCTCTCCTAACAGCTGTGTGTTTTCAGGCTTATAAACTCTTTCAAGAGCAGTCCATATGCAGTGGGATGCCCAAATCTGAATGCAGCCTTCTAGGAGTAACTTAGTCTGGACTGTGAACAGTAAATGGCATATACCACAAAGAAAACATGCCTAACAGTCTTGGTATAGTGGCATAGGAAACTACATACCTAAATATTGCACAGAATATTTCCTGTGCTGTTACTGGAAAATACCAGACATACACCATATATTTTCAGCCTAACACTTCATCAAGTAGAGGAGTCAAAGATTACAAGAAGACCAATGAAAATAACCTGTTAAGAGGTGCACGATGTGGCCACAAAACTCAGTATCCAGGCACACTGACAGGGTAACGTAGGTGAAATGCTTTTCCATAGCATTTCATCTCCTATACCTGGGCTGGGAATAAAACCATTCTCCTGCTGTATGGCAACAAAAACTCTCCCTGGAAGCCCCCCTGTCCTCCAGACCTCGGAAACCTTCATCCTTCCAACTTCAGAACGGCTAGCAAACAGACTTCAGCTGGCACAATATGTAATTTGATCTAAGCATGACACAAGAATGAAGATGCAAGAATTCCTTTTCCCTATTATTTTGTATTAATGCACCGTGAATGTCAAACAGACAGGAGAGCAGGAAGAGAGACAGCTTGCATGTGCCTATCTTTCCCTTTCAATGTCTTTTACTCCCATATCATTCCTGTCACCCATGACTAGCTTTCTGTCACTCCTTTTTTAATGCACTCTCCAAGACATTTTACAGTAAATGGCACCTACTAACACTGGGCCAATTCCCCACAGTTTGGAAGAGACAACATACCATTTCCTAGCTACTCTAACAGTTCCCTGGGGGAGAGAAGGGTCAAGGCGCTGCTCCTGCTCATATGCTGTAGCATCTGTCCAAAACACAGGAGCAGCAGCAGCTCCTTTTCTGTACAAACCTCTAGCTTCAAATCCCAAAACAGGGAAAGGATGGGGAATGGGACCAAAACCAAAACACGGTCATGCTTTGTGATTGCGACATGGCAGACAAAAAAAAAAAAAAGCACAAAAGAAAGTTGATGAGCAACACTCGGAGCAGTAGCCCCCTCCTATGCCGCACGCTGCATTGCCATCTTCCCCAGTCTGTTTTATACAGTAATCAAAGGATATTCTGAGCCTCTCAAAATGCCATCAACCCTCATTGAGAATGAAATAGAGCACATCTCCACTGAAGCCTTTACAGCAGTAATCATTACAGCATGCTGGCCTGAACAGGAGGCTCTTACAGACAAAGATGGGGTTTAGAAATAAAATAAAAAAGCCTTCCTAAAATCTGAATAGAAACTTGATGATAATCTCCCGATTTTATTATGCAAGGGGGAAAAGAAACCCATAATTGTGCACTCTTGGTCTCTTATAGCAAAGAATAGGCTTCTTGATGAAATGCTGAGTTGATTTAGAGCAGGGATGAGGTTCTGGTGGCAATAATACGCTAAAAGAAATAACCATCCAGCTGATTTGGATAAAATAATCATTTTTTATCATTCTAAATCTAAACTTCACCTGTGCCTCCTCCCACTTCTCCCCACCGCATCTTTTGGAGAGTCTTTTTATAGCTTTGAGAAATTTTTTTCCCTCCCTTACCACAGAATTTAACAAGACAGACAGACTCTTTACTCTGGCTAACAAAAGGCATTTTAGGCTGTGCTGGCATTTATCCTCATTGTACGTATGTTTAGAAAGCACAGTATTTGGCCCAGGGTGCTCCAGAGTCTTCCTGCCACCTTACGCTTAAAGCATTATCACAGGAGCCCCACTGCCATGGGACACTGTGGATGGCACTCTCCGGCTCGTGAGCTCCAACCGTCGTGGGCAGACAGGTGTTTAAATGACAGTTCCTTGGAGCCCTGCCAGGTGCATTTCCACGTCACGGCCCCTTGTATTTTCAGGTGCTTTTATTATTTTAAGAAAATCACAAATATGATTCCTCAGAAACGGACACTTTTCACAAACAATTTAGGTTTCAAATCTAGTCACTGAAGGAAAATTTTCTCCCAGCTCTCATAATTATTTCCTGACTCTTAGTCCACTTTTCCATCTACTGAATTATGTAGAGTTGTTTAGCTTGCTGTTTTCCAAGAATGCCTCATCAGTGCAGTGTAGAAATATTTATTACTTACTCTCTTTATATCTATTGACTTTTTTTCTTTTCAGGAGAGAAAAGAAAATGGATCAGCTGTGAGCTCTCTTGACTGTTAACACAGCCAGCAGCTATTCATGGATTAAGCAGATGCTGCCTGATTTTAAACCAGTTTATATTAAAGCTCAATAAATTTACATGTCATGCATCAAGGTTTGAAGCAATATACAGTTACAGACTCTTCCACCGATACCACTGGGGGTTAACTTGCAGTAGGTCTCACCAGGAAGTACAGTGAGCTGGTGATTTGTAATGAAATATGTATTTTTAATTAAATATATATTAAATTTGTAGAAACAAAAATGCCATCCAACACTTCTGAAAAGTCTGACTCTAAATCTATATGTCTGAATTCAGGAGCCTGAATGTGACAGAAAATGGCTAACGCATTAAAAAATTCCCATTTTAAGGCACTTGACCTGCAAAACCATGAGGCAATTTGACAAGTTGGTCCTGATAATCTATTCAGGCTGAGAAGGGCTTAGTCCTTGAGAAACACCACTGATTTCAGCTGGCCTTGCTGCAAAGCAAGAGACTAATTGCCATAAAGCACTTTCAAAGAATTCTCTGTGAAGAGCCGGGCATCATCTATTCTGTTTGAGTCCTCCATATGAATTTTCTTCCTTTTTCCTCTGGCAAACTTAGCACATTTTAAAAAGGTATTTAAATACTCATATTCTAAATATACATACTTTGTCACAAGCTTTCCTTTTTCATGTAAATTATTAAGACTGAAATCATTTTTCACCTAAGGTATTTTACAGTGTATTTTTGCATGTTTATTCTTCTTACTGCATTCACCCTGAGTAATGAAATTAGGCTGACTAGTATCAGTCTGGGTTCACCTCCTCCTTTTCATGGACAAAGATGGCCTTGTGCTATCTACATTTCCAACAGAGACTAGAAATAGACACAGAAGAATTTCCCAGAATTAAAAAGTTACAGTAGGTAAAATATTTGTGATGGTTGACTAGATACCAACAAAACACTAACAGCCACTGAGAACTGCTTAATGTAAAAGGCAGAGCAGAACAGAAAGGAGCCTCCTATCACCAGGATGTCATTAAAACTTAAGGAAGCAGAAAATGGGAATTTGAGATCTTGAAAGAGAGCTTGGTGGGACTTCCAGAATTACTCTGAAGGTTTGATGGCAGCAACTGCAGTATCCGGTACACTGTTGCCTAGACTCTACTAGGAAAATACACAAAATGTAGTATTTAATGAAAGACATATAGAATGGATTCATCAAACTTTCCTAACTAATCAAGCAGTTTTTCGAGAAGCAAGAGAGCTAATACAGAGACAGTGTCAGTGTAATCTTCTGAACTGTTATGAAACCCTTTGATACAATGTCTAGTTAATTTACAAGTTCATCTGTTCTGGCATTGGAGATTTCATTGCAACACTTGCATAAGGAAGCGACAGAGTCCAGTAGAAAGCCAAAAAAATGACTACTAAGATTTTCAGAAAGTTTTTGATCACCTTTTAAGGAGAAGGAATTAAAGAAATGGGATAGAAATAAATAAAAAAGTCCACAACCTGACAGACTGCACTAATAAGCATCAAATTTAAGGAAAGATTTGGTCGTACTATTTTTGGGAAGATATTGCAGAAGCAGAGGGGTGGCAAACACCACAAATAAACCAAATAAAAAGGAGACATCAGTGTTGTCCTTTGACAACAAACATGTACAAATGGTACGATTCTACTCAGCCCCTTAAGCAGAAGAAATTTCTGACAACTGGCAGCTCCTTAATCTAGCACAAAAAAGGGTGCGTGGCGGACAGTAATAGGAACCAAATGCTGCTACAGAGTCAGCATTAACCACCCAGTGAGACTTTTCTACACTGTGATGTATTTTCCATCCCACCTGATATAATCAAGACAATCTTTCTAACAGACAAATTCCACCTCAAACAGAATTTCTGCACTTGACACAGAAATTAAGAGACAAGAGACTCTGGCCTATGTTATGCCAGAAGGTTAGACAAAATGCCTGCAATGGCCCCATCTAGCCTTGATATCTCTTCACACAAGTTATGAATTGACTTTAGGATGAAGTAGTTTTACTGCCATCAGCCCCACCTGGCCAGGACACAAATGGAAAAATAACTAGCTTGAGAGCTTGGGCAGGAACAGTTAACTGCCTTTTCTTACAGAAAAAGAAATGGGGACCAGGAAGGCACTGGGTGCTACTAAAGCCCTGGACACAAGGAGAATCATGGACAAATCATGACTCCCTCCTGCTGCCTTCTTTACCAAGAGGAAAGGGTGCTATAACCAACTGTTAGCTCTCTCCACCTGCAATGACAGTACCTCTCAAACTAGCTCAGCTGTGCTGACACACTGGAAAGTGCCCCTCCAAATTCTGACTGCTCTCCAAAATCCCTCCTTCCAGCTGTAAATTAAGACGGCAGTGCTTACAGTCCCCCACCTTCCAAGTCTGCTGTATTTCAGTATGTAAAGGAGGTCATATTAGACCTCAGTTCTGATCTTCTGCCACTGGAGCACTGCGGGAGCCCAAGAAATTCAGCCCTGTTACTTAAAAATCTAATAAAAATCACTTAATTCTGGTAGCGATCCGACTAGGTGAATAGTCCCTATTGTCCATGATAAGCTTTGGAAGGGAAGATGCCGTATGCCATACTGACATGAAACACATCTGAAAATCACTAACAACCATCTCCTTTGTAATCTTGTGATTTGAAAATGGTTACCTTTCAAATTTAGAAACCAGAACAAATTAATCACAGAGATAACTTCTTGCCTGGTTTCCCTCTGGAATAATCATTTCATATGCAGACATATACAGATGTTCAGCCATGAAACACTACCAGACCTAACGCTGCACCAGGACTGCTGCAATGGCATAACAGACATTACTCAGGGAACTGAAAACTGGCTTTTGGCATACCAGAGTCTGCTTTAGCCAAGCAGAATAGTCTCCCTGGACATATGAATTAGACACCTCCGAAAAAAATAGCTTGATATTTAATTGCAGGGCTGTCAGGTACTTCCATGATATATAGGATATGGAATAAAATTACAGGGACGGTATCAGCGATAGCAGGAATTGGCCAAGGATTTAAAGTAAAAAGCATCATGGGGTACACAGAGTGCTTTCTCTATTAGTATTATCTCTGTGCACACAGGACAGTACTCGTTACAAATACCTGAATGAATCATCTAATGGCTGTGAATGTAGGACACTCGAGCACTAGCTGGGGTCCTGTGCTCATGGAAACACTGCCGAGGATTCAGCTTATCTCTCAGAAGCACAGAGCTTCTAAAACTCCATATTTCTCAAATATCTCTAGACAATGGAAAATAAAAGCTGGAAAAAGCCAAAGAGATGAAACTGCAACTGAAGAGTTTCAGATGCAATGAAAGAATTCAATTTAGCTTAGGATGCTAATTTTTATTTAAAAGCTGCATCAGTCTCAGGCTGGACTTCATAACAGAGGGCAGTGTTATGGGCTAGAGCATGTGCAGGCTTCTGTTCCTGGCAGTACAGGTCCCAAAGGTGTGCTAGTATGAAGCCAGTGTGGGTGTGATGGAAATGCTGAAGCTGTGTCTGAGCCTCGCAGCTTCATAAATCTCAGTAATCTCTGGAGGAAGAAGGATGTGACACTTCCCGGGGAGCCAGAAACTCTCCAGAAGGCTTCCCTCTTTCCAGTCTTCTTTCCATGGGCTGCAGCTCTGTGCTATTCATATCCAAATAGCTTTTTTCTTCACATGAGAGGGAGAAGGCAGGCAGTGTTTTACGCAAACCTCATCCAGCGATGCCTCTCCCCAGCAACAAGCTGCAAGGATTTAGTACCGAGATCACCCTAGAGAAACTTCAGAGCTTTCCTTAGAAAGTAAATGCTCTTGCTCTTCCTTAATTCCCTGACTTCAAAGCCTAAGTGTGAGGAGGCTCACGATCTCCCTGCTTTCTTCCTGCAAACTTTTGTCCCCAGTAGAGCTGCGCTGCTGGAACATTCATCTGAAGCTGTCAGTACAACACACCCAGAGAAGGAGCACAATACTCTGCCATCACATAACCGACTCTTTCTTCACTAAAACTACAATCAGAACAACTGTGACGGGAAATACAGTATCTTTCATGCTTCTGATCTCTGAAAATGACATGAAGATCATGTAGCTCTTGTCTGGGTGTTTCCTGCAATCTAGATGTACTCGCCTATATGGCAGTACTAGCAGTACATTTAGGAGATGCAGAATTGTTAGCAAACAAAGCTGAGACTGAAGCCACTCTGAGACACTGGACAAGCGTCAAAATTCTACTGGTAATCCTGTTACAGGACAGGAGTCAGTCTCCTACCAGCAAGTGCTACTACAAATCAGCCGGTTGTTCAATAGCAACTTCTTTGCCCACCTCTTCTTTTGGCCTTAAAAATGACCCCTCCATAAAGAGGCTCCTGCAATAAAGAAAAACACTATAAAGATGGGAGGGGTGCAAAAATACAGAGCTGGGTGCAAGCTTTCTGTCCCCCAGCAGTCCTCTCCGAGGTTACCTGGGTCAGAAAACTTGGCTCAGAATCTGAAAACTTTTGACAAAGGGTAATTCCAGATTTGTTTAAGTGTTAGATTGTCGTATGATGCCAGAGAAAAATTCTCAGCAGCAGGAGTTACTGAAAGAAGGATACAGTCTCGCTACTGTCATTAAATCAAATTCCAAAGCAAAGCTCCTACTGACTTTTGTGGTACAAGATCACAGTCTCAAACCAAGATGGGAAACTGTGAGCTGCGGAGAGGAGACGTCACATCAAGAATGTGATGGAGCCTCTGTGGGGCAAAAATAAAGGCACGGGGTCTCTTTCTGCAGCTCTGCTGACTTCAAGGGGATCACATGTGTGCAAGCAGCTGCAACAGTGTGGTTTAAAGCTGGCCAAAGGTCGTGAGAAAAGTACTTGAATTTGATAATAATAATAATAATAAATATTAATAATGCATGCCTGTATTTGCTTTCCGTGAATATCCCAGTGAGCATGTTGGCTGCCCAAACAGCACATTTTAAACAACTCTTTCAGAATATTTACTCTAGGATTTTTGCTGGAATTAATTCCCTCAGCTCTAGTGGACTCCTCTGCTTGGCTGGCACTAAAGACAGAGGGCAAAAGGAACTGTTGAAAAGGCAAGTACCTTTTCCTACTAATCCTTTCTCCTTTAAATGTGCCCCAGTGTTTCCAGCAAATATGGGAGTGAGATGAATATAGCAAACCATATGGGTCTGAGACTGCTCTCTCAACCCTATGTTGGTGTAAATGGTAGTACTCAACTGTGTAAAACTAAGTTACAGTGATTTACATCAGTGTGACAGTGA
>NW_008825268.1:2438492-2450396 GCF_000699105.1 Pygoscelis adeliae | reverse complement strand
GGCTGCCCAGGGAAGTGGTTGAGTCACCATCCCTGGAAGTATTTAAAAGACGGGTAGATGAGGCGCTTAGGGACATGGTTTAGTGGGCATGGTGGTGTTGGGTTGATGGTTGAACTCGATGATCTTGGAGGTCTCTTCCAACCTTTAATGATTCTATGATTTCAGATCAGCATCAACAGTAAAAATTAACTCTTGTTGCCATAAAGAGGAAGTTTCTTGCTTATTGCTAAATCGTGCATCATCCCCTCATGCATCACCACTCCTTCACTGCCTTTCAGTGATGCAGGAGAAATGCTACGTGAATCCAGCTTAGCCTTAATGATTCTATGATTTCAGATCAGCATCAACAGTAAAAATTAACTCTTGTTGCCATAAAGAGGAAGTTTCTTGCTTATTGCTAAATCGTGCATCATCCCCTCATGCATCACCACTCCTTCACTGCCTTTCAGTGATGCAGGAGAAATGCTACGTGAATCCAGCTTAGCCAGTGGGACTACCACCCAGTCTCTTCCAAGGACCTCTCTAGTCTCCTTGCCTTTAAAAACAGTAGCAATTTCCTTATGAATTGACTGGATATTATTTAAGATCAGATTTTGTCTTCCTTATTCCAGAAAAGTGCTGCTTTACTCAGGAGAGGTGAAAGAACTTCATGCAGTGTATGGTCAGAGCATGAACACTGATCTGGTTTATACACTCTTAGCTCCTTCACTTACCTCTTCCCTCCCTCACATGGTGTAATCAGTTCAGACCAGGGTGTGAATTTGGAACTACCTCGGCTAAGGACAAATGCCCAAAAGGTTTCTAAAGCATGAGGAATAAACACCAACATTTCAATGAGACTCCACTGAGTATTTAAAATGTGACTTTCTGCTAAAAGGAGCATGGAGAGAAAACAAACAAACAAACAAACAAGTCCCTAATAACTAAATACATCTGATGCTTGTGCGAATGTCCTCACGTTAGTAATGTATTTCACCATCTCTTAGTTTTGTGAGAAGGGGTGGCACCTAAACTGTTAAAAGGACGGAGCCAAGCGCAGGAACAGGCAGAGGTCAGAGCTTCAGGCAGGGAGCTCAGGAGTCAAAAGGAATTCTGGAAACCTGAACTCAGGTCCCCACCTGCAGCAGGGCTCCTGTGGCACTGAGGCTGAGGCGTTTAGGACAGGATCCAATTCACCAGAGCTCAGGCACCAGGTCTGAGACTGCTCTGGAGCTGCCAGTAGTCAGTGGATAGAGAAAGACACCTCCAGAAAGTAGCTCTTCCCACTGTAAATGTCCAAGACAGGCAACAATAATCACCCACAGGACGCACCCACTCTTCTCCAAGGACATGAAATGAAGTCTAGATGAAGAGCTTAGATTATATCCCTATCTTTTTGATGGTTAGAGTTACGTGAGCTGAATTCCACCTGAACACTCTCTGTGCCTCAGCTCCCCTTGTAAAATCAACAGCATTTTCTCCCCTGACAGGGATGTTATGAAGATCAACATGCTAAAATCTGGGATGTGCTCAGCAAAAACACATGCTTGTGAAGGAGGGCCATGAAAGCATCACATACAAACAGGAAAAGGGGCTGGGTCTGAAATCTGGCTCCAGACACAAAAGCAGCATTATCTATATATTCCAGCTGCCCTCAGTTACATCAGTGCCAACCCTGTCAAGACAACAGGACTGCAGGGATGGGAGAATCAGAGCTATGCACTTCCTGGCCAGGATGGTACGCAACTGAGAAACAACACTGCTTGACTTCACAAGCCTCAGCTGTGCTTTCAGGACAGGCAGTTCAACTTGAGCCTTTGTTCACTCAAGGCTGAGCTATTAATTTAGAATTCACTGAGGCACAATGAACAGGGAACCCAGTGACAACGTTTTTATAGTCACTCTCCATACAATGGAAACTTGTGATTCCCAAGGCAACTCTGACCTGTGTTTGATTAGTGTACTTAAATCTCCACCTTTGCTTTTATAATAACCAGTATTTTCTGTCAGAGCTTGCTCTTACCCTGTTGGAATCAATTCTTGTCCTGGAGGTGTAGATGGGAGGAGGGATGTTGAAGGCTTGAGGAACAAGATACTCTTCAGCATCCATCATATCTTCCAGATCTTCCTCATCAAGAAGGTTTTGGAAGAACTTGCTGTCATTTGGGCTTGGGAGCTTCATACGATCATCTCCCTAAATAGGTTGTATTGAGAGAGGAAAATGGTCAAAAGATGGATTAATTTCCCAAACAGGGAACTTCAGCCTTCGTCATGCCCTGGCAGCCAGGCTGCAGGGACCACACATGCTGCTTTGTTTGTTCTAAAGCACCACATCCACATCATTTGTTTTGATTTTTTTTACTGGGAATATGATGACAGAAAGAGAATAACTGCATAAATCAAGCAAAGTCATTTTTTGGCGTTCTTGTGATCAAGCTTTTATTCTTTCTTCTCTCTTTTTCCCATACAAGCTCAGTTTCTGACCCAAGTTCTGTTAAGGCCTGATGTATTTTGTGAAATATCTCAGCTATTTAGGCTCATATGAGGGGAAAATAACATGGAAACTGCTGTGTCTGGGTGTTTGCTTTATTTTCATTTAGGGACTTAGAGGCTAAATTTCCCTCTCATCCACATGGAAAGTTCTGCAGAATATAACAGAGCTGAAAGCAATAAAAATCAACCCGGGGAACAACAGCAACAACAATGAGAGGTGTTTTTATTGAAATAGCATCTACAAGCTCGGGAGGCAAATCAGGGCTGCACTTTGCTTGGTGCCACAAAACATCACAAAAGGCAGCCCATGCCCCAGACACCTAACAGCCCATAGAAATGATGCTAACTTAACTGCATGGCTAAAGAACGGCCTCCCACTCTGCAAGAATTATTATGCAACGTGTGGAATCCAGCAGGGAATGATGGGTATGCTACAGGGTGCATACAGACCGGTTTAAAAGCTCAACAGCAAGCTTGTTATTCTTGATTGCATCTGGGGGCAATGGCGAGTCATAATGGCAGAGATACCAGTGCAATGGAGTCACCCTGGTTTCTCCTCAAGAAGCACATGGCCTATATTGTCTGCAAGGATCACTGGAGAAGAAGCTTCACAGAATGAAATACCCACCAGACTATACAACAGGGGAGGGAAGGGCAGGGGAGAGAAAGGAGGGAAGAGGTATTTGGAATAGGGAAACATGTCCTATATAATGAAGTAATTTAATCAGACTGATTTTTCCAGAATCACTTGTATCAGCTGAACTTACAATTTAACACAGTGGGGAATACTGCAAGAGAAATTCCACATTCAGCACCACAAATCCTCTTGACTAGTATTTTACTTTTCAAATATATTTTACTTCTCCTCAAGCTGTAGGAGAGTAGCGTACATTCACACTGTGCAATAATACACCATGAGTAGGCCAGCATGTCTACACAGTGAAATGAAACACCATACGGTGAGACTAGCACTAGATCCAGAAGCAATCAGGAGACATAAAGTGGCAGTGACTGTACTTCTGGAGACTCTTCAGCTAGGAATTGTTATGTCAGTGTGAAGCTAAGGACCAGCTGGATGTATCTCTGCCCTGGACTCCATGATGTGGAGCAGATACAGAATGAGATATAGCATGAGAGTATCATTACCTAGATCAAACTAATTCCATGCTTTGGTCTCTGGTGTTTCAACATCACCTTACTTCTTTTAATTTTTCATTTTCATTTGAACTGCTCACACACTGGGACCATCTAAGGACCTTACCAAATAGTTGAGATTCATTTTCTGTGGCTTGAGTCGGAGTTGTAATAAACACATATACAACTCTAGGCTTCTGCAGAATGTAGGAGTGAAAGGACAAAAATTTCCACAGATGCCTGTACTCAGGGCATACACAGCTCCAGCTAGATGTAGTCAACAGATATGGACACAGTGGTATTGCCACAGTGTAGGCATCACATTTCATGTGATGAATCATGCTCATGTGGGTCTATCGTAGGGACTGTGAAGCAGTACAGAGCCTACACAGCCTAAGGAAGACACAGAGGGAAGCTCCTCTCTAGTGTGAGAGGTACCAATGTGACACAACTCCCTGTCTTCTGAGAAACCTTTATGTTTAGGCTATGAAAAGAAACTTTCTTATGATCTCAGCAGTGCAGGGAAGTGTCTTCAGGGTAATCCCCTGAGATTCAGCCTAAGCAATTGTAGAACCAAACAAGCCCTGGGTCTAAAGTAGGTCCACTGTCCACTGACAGACAAATCTTGTCCCCATTTTCATGAGAGAATGAAAAGTACTGAGCAGCTTGCAAAGCCAGATCCTGCATATGTACTCATAAATACAAGCTTAGGAAGTTAATTTCAGATTATTTTATTATTATTATTATTTTTGAGGTACTGACACTGGCCATTCTACTTCATTCTTGTATAGTACTGTGGTCACTGTTTGCTTTAAGTTCAAGAGCACCTTGAACTTAAGGGGCTTGCCTTTGAATCTCTTAACAGTCAGGTTTGGCAGACAGAATTCTTTTTTTTTCCCCCTGATGTTGCAGAGTTGCTTACCTGAATTACTAGGTATCTCTGAGGGTCTCGAGCCATTCTAGAGAATTCAGCAGCCAGCTCCTTGAATTTCGGCCGACTGTCAGCATCAATCATCCAGCCTGGGGACAGATGAAAGACAAGAAAGAAAACAGTTAATTGCCAAGGGAAGAAATAATTTAGTTTTTAAAAATGCACAAGTTTGAAGTCCTTGATGTCCTTGATAGCTCTGGCCTAAAGAAAAGTTGCAATAAAGAGCCCAGAAGAATGGAAAGCTAGAACACTATGATGCATCTAAAATGGAAAACATCTGGTCTTGGCCAGAGAAGACTAGATTGTTCCACACTGCATGGATTTCTTCTTAATTTGCTCTGAGCTCCTGTTTCCCATCCCCAAAACAGAGACAGCAACAATGCCTTGGAATTTTCTGTGTCTATCTTGCCCATTTAGATGTCAGCTCTGACTGTCTTTTACTATGGATGTGTCCAACCTCTAATATAATGAATCTGATCTCATCTGAGTCTAGTGGGTTTATTACAAAGTTACTACTAAATACAATTTTACTTTAACTGACCGACTGTTCCACAGTGACTTAGATTAAAAAGATCTGTTCAACAGATCTACAGGATGACTGACCTCACATCTGCCTTTCAGGTAATTCTGCATTCACGTGTCCGCATCATTAACACAGACCTTACAAAGGCATTAGATGCTATTTTAATTGAGTAAGGGTGATTCTTTTGTCCTTCACTCTCCAAGAAACATTCATTAAGAACAACAATTCTCAATCCCTGCTAATGCTATTTCCCTGCTAATACTACTTGCAAAACAAGCAAGTAGTATAGGCAGTCACCACCAGCAACTAGTTTATCTCAGTGTCAGCTTTTTCTAATGGAAGATCCTATCAGCAGCTTCCCAAGAACATGTTCTCATTTGCCAGGGAGGCTAAATGAAGCAGGCCTTATCTCCTTCGTGCTGTTTAACTGAAGAAGTGACTAACACAGGAAAAACAAAGCTACTATAGCCTGTAAAGAATTTCACACAAACATTACAGGACTAAGTCTGTACGTCTAGCTGTAACTTCCTGTCTTCCAGAATACCCCATCTACTAGGACTTCCTTTTGTCCACTGAGATTTGCTTCATACTCATCAGAAATCCTATCAGATGGAACATTTTTACACTCAACCAACATGAACCCCTTGCACTATTCAGACAATTTCCATACCTGCATGCACAGTACAACTGTTTTCAGAAAATAGGTTATTTACCTCTTCTAGTTTTATTTTCTTTCTTTCAGTGTATTTGTGTACAAAGCAAAAGGGAAAGGACTATATAAGATGGATGAGATGTCTGTATGTTAATCTCACCTAAATTAAGTCAGAAACACCAGAGAGATGTTCCTAATTCTTTTTAAATTAGAAGCATAGCCTTGGAGGATACTGTCAGTAGTGTGGGTACCTTGGAGATAAAAGGGTAGGAAGAAACCATGTGCAGACTGTTTTCCTTTTTTGCTAAAGTAAAAATATTCATAAATTATTGTACTGGACTAAGAATGATAAAAAATTATCCTCTCTGTAGCATTTCTTGTATTAATTTAATTTTACTTTCTGTTATTACTATTGCAGTAATCATTCTTGTTACTAACAATAAAACATTCACGCTTTCTTTCCTCAATATTTGGAACCAGCATTACTCCTCACAACCTTTACTGGCTGGGTATCCATGTACCATAATTATGTTTAATACTATCTTTTTTAACATCAAAATCAATTGTCATGGAAATGACAAGGGTTTACAATAACAATCACACAATTTTGACTTCACAGCAAGAATATGAGATACCATCTGACAGTAATAAGAAGCTGAGCTAACTCAACCCTTCATGGCTAAATTCGTATCTTTTGCAATTGCAAAAAATGTGCATACAGTATTTAAATGGAATTTACAGTATCTTGGGAAACTTTTGTTTGGAAGCAGCCTGTCCTATTACCCAGCATTGTCACAGACTATAGATGCAAATGTTCTAAAACAGTGTCCCTCTTGCACTGAGCATAGGGATATTAAAAGCGACAATTACTTACACTTCACCATCACCATATAAACATCAATAGTGCAGATAGGAGGTTGGGGCAACCGCTCTCCCTTCTCCAAGAGGTCAGGGATCTCTCGAGTTGGGATTCCATCGTAAGGCTTCCCACCAAAGGTCATAAGCTCCCAGATAGTGACTCCTAGACAGAAAAAAAGTGTTAAGATTTGAGGTCATCCTACTCAGATTCCTTCACAATTTCTTACAGCGCAGTATTCTGGCCCAGTTCTGGACTGCAATGTCTTCTTCATTACCAGTGCCTGTAAAAACACTAAAGTTTGGTCAGCCATTTAAAAAGCTCCAGAAAATGGTGACACAGTACTTTGTGTTAAACTTCAAAAGCAACTTCCCTCATTTTTATTGGGGTAAGAAGCAGCATGATAGATCTGAGGCACAAGAGAAAGGTCTAAGACAAATAAATGGTGGTAAAGTAAATGGATGCAATAACAAAAGAATGCATTGCACTCTTTTATCATAAGAAAAGGGAAAATGAATGGCTGATGTACTCTATTATTTTAAGGGGAAAAAACACAGATGTTCCCTAACTTAGAGCATCAATTTCCCACAAAGGTACAGCAGTGAGTAACATTATGTCATTGTCTTTGCCTTGTAAGTCATTCACAGCCACTTGTATTATTTTTTTCCTTAAATCACCTTATGGATTTGAATTATGATAGTGCTGTGCTTCAAAACCAAGATTCTGTTTTTGAATAGCCATAGGATTTGTTTTGACATCAGAGCTGGAAATAAAGATCATATATCATAAGTAACAGAATTAATCCCCCAACAAAATCTTAAATATTGAAAATGCTGCTTTCACACCAGTTTAACTTTTATCTTCATTGCAAAGGTCATTTTAAACATTCCTCCAGATCAGTAACCATATTTTGCCAGCTGTCATACTAATGTGAAAGATGATGGGCAAAATTACCATATGTATAAAACACATTTATTTCACCCTCATTCCCCTCTTTGTTAATGTTCAGTAACTATAACTTGCCAATTGTTTTTGGTCTTGTCCTTTCCGATTATAGATATTCTGGGCTTCCTGCATTTAAAATGAATTTCATAAATGGAGGCATATTTTTTTCCTACGTGATACGGGTTATACAGAATTTGAGCAGAAAGAGCAGCTTTACATGATCAATTTAACTTTCATATGTTTTTCTCAGCTGAATAGAAGAGGGCAGTCAACCAGTCACTGCAAACAGTGTCTTTTGCTGCTACCCACAGGTAAAAGTGAGTAATGAATAGAATTGTACACCTTTTTGTTTCAAAACGATATGGCAACAGGAAATGCAAATAGGAGTCCAAAGCCCTAGATACTGCTAAAAAATTCCACTTACAAAGGTATACACGATTTTATTATTAATAGCTATATTAGATAAACAGGCAGACAGCTCAGCAGATGTGGCATAAAAGCTCATCTGGATAACAGAATTAACAACAGTGAATGAACATCTCCTTTCTCAAATGTGACTTTTTTTGGTGTGTGTGGAGTCCACATGAGCTGACCTGCCTAACCAATTCCCAAGTTATCTGTGAAATTAAATGGAAGCTTGTTTTAGTTAGCTTGGAGAGCTCATCTCTTTCTCTTCTTTCTCTTGCTGTATTTGCTCTGTATTATGACAGATTCCCTTTTATCTTACTGTAGGTAGAGAAAGTCCCATAAGCCTGAAAATGTTTCTTGACATTCATGGCTTTTAGAGTTAAGATTTTCAAAGGATTGCTGAAAATTATGACCTGCAGCTGTATTTTTATGAATCTGTGGCTGAGCTGAAAGAGGCCTTCTTCAGTCATAATAATCAGCCAAACTGCTACCAGCCCAGACCTTATGGCAGTCATCCCAGCTGGGACATCATGATAAAGTATTTTAGTGAGGGAAGTAACGTGGGAGACAAGTAACAATTGCTGTTTAGAGTTACACATTAAAAAAAAAAAAAAAGAGGCAAGAAAAAGAAAAAAAAAGGAAGAGCAAAAACTACTGGAATTAACTCCTCTAGAAAAAGAGCGTATCTTTAACACAGTAACACAACTTGGTTTAATGCTTTACAAGAGACAAATTTTTAAACTGATCACATGAAGATTTACCATAGCTCCAAACATCACTCTGATGGGTAAATTTCCTGTAGTGTATGCACTCCAGAGCCATCCACTTAATTGGCATCTAGGGAAGGACAAGAGAAATGTAACCTTAGAAATATAATATTAAAACAATACAGATGCATACTGTATGTAGACATCAGCTTCCTCTCTCTTTCCTTTTTCAACTGCAAGCTTAAAAAAACCCAGCACTACCTAGCAGAGGAAATGGTTGTTCCTGCCCTCTAGAATGGGGCTTTGCCTCATAAAACATATGGAGGTGAGAAATACGAATGAGTTATCTGCAGAACTTCTCATACCACCCAGATTTTACTGATTCAGATGTAGTAGAACAACTCATTTTTTCATCATACCTGTGTAAAGATGGGATCAATGCAAAAATTACATCCAATCCCCCTAAATCTGAAGTGCAGCAGAGAAGGTGGAATGCAGAAGCTCTTTTGCCTCAACAGTTTGCAAAACCAGACACTGCTATCTCAATTGCTCTCTAATGAGGCTAGTTAATAATGCGGTGTCCATAATACTTCACAGTCCACATAATCATCATCAAACAGGCAATAGGAGTATTTACAGGGCTTAATTTCTAACTCCTAATATTCGTTAGGAACTTAGCCTTCCCAGTTCTCTGTATCATTACTGCAGTGAGAAAAGTTGCTCCTGAAAGCAAGTCAAAAGTCCCGAGTTAGCCTTTGGCTCTGAATCACCCCTGGGGGGAGGTCATCTCTTCTGACAGAGAAGGCTATGTAGGCAAACACAAACCTAGGTTTCGCATAAGGATTCACCCTCTTGAGTTCACGTTAAAATGAGATTCACGGTGTTTCCTCTTCCTGAGCTGGGCCTGTGAGGCACAGTCTTGCAGTCCATTAATTTCTAATGGACAGACATTAAAAACAGATTTTTACCTGGCATCGACTTGTATGGGTCGCCTCTAATTTGGAACTATGGAAGATGTACTGGAATAAACTAGAGAGATATGTAACTGCACACAAAATCTGAACAGATGGTGGGTGTAAAAGCAGAGGATGTGTCTTCATTCAAACCCTTATGAAAACACCTTCCATGAAGTTGACTAATGAACATACCCTATACAGTTATGGCAAAAATAGCACTCTTTAATAAAGGTTGGCTTAGCACTTGCAAAGACAGTTCATCCTCCTCCACTAAACTCTGCAGAAGTGTATCGCTTTCGTTCCCATTAAATACAACTGGGTCGTTCCAAACTTGAAGAATTGCTGAAGTGGCAAAGTTGCATTGCTGATCATGGCATAACTCACGTTGGAAGAGACCTCAGGAGGTCTCTAGTCCAACCTCAGGCTCAAAGCAGGTTCACCTATGAGATCAGACCAAGTTACTCAGGGCTTTACCCACTCTGGACTTGAAAATCTCCAAGGATGGAAACTGCACCACGTCCCTGGGCAACCTGATCAACCGCTTGATTGTTCTCATGGTGAAAAGTTTTTCCTTTTATCCAGTCTGAATCTGTCTTAGCATGCTCTCAATACAACTTTAAGCTGCAAATGTCTTCGGGATTTCACAGAATGCTTCTCTGGAACTGGGAAGTGACACATCTGACATGTAAATCCTGCTCCAGAACTCCCAGCTGTGTGACTGGCTTCACAAGTCCAAGACACCATCTAACAGCTGCCAGGGAACAGCTGGTATGCAAGGACCAGGTAATTTTCTGTCATTCACTGGCTGATGGAGGGAAGAGGCAGAGGGGTTACTGAAGAGGTCATTAGAGAACTGAAGGAATAAGGGAAGACTGCCAAAATTCCACCTTTGTTGCCAAGCGGTCTTTTTACTGGGGAAATGGGAAAGCACCAGTGACTCCTTTCAAGCTCTTCACCTCATCGACTGAAATGCCGATGTAATCCACGCAACAGCTCCCAAGGGCAACAGCCACACAAATAAAGCAGCAGCCCATCCAGGAGAAAAGCACACACCGGCAACAGCTGCTTGTCCCAGACAAGGGCATGAGTGAGCACAGAAAAACACAGATAGCAAGTAGACAGAAAGCAAACTGAACATTCAGGAAAAGGAATGACAGGAGACGCAGAAACCCTTAGGATTTTGTGACAGGTTGAAATGTGGAATTTCAAGATGTTTAGGGAGCAGCCGGCAGCAGTATATACTTACAGCCTTTGCTTACAGCCTTCTGAATTTTATAACGCATTAATCTGAAGGCATTAGAAATGAGGTGCGGCACTACGTGGATGTTGTGCGGCATGCTGAAAAGTAATACGGGAAAACGTCTAGTTTAAAAATTATCCTCAAGCTAGCTTTTTAGTGGCCTGGCATTCAGCATGACACTGGAGACTTGGATGCAAGAAATAGCATACGCAGGCTCTTCCAATGTGATAGAAGAGGTGGCTCTTTGCTGAGCATATGTACACTCTCACATGCTACAAATACAAACATGTTCTGTGGCCTTCTTTTTGTTTTCTGGAAAATTACTTGTTTGGGAAAATGGGACTGCAAGTTATGTAATAACTGCAAGTTATTACAGAGAAAGGGTCTTGGCAGAAATGTCCTAGAACATCTGTCACTTGTTGAACTGACTTCAGAAGTCTTCAAAACTTCAAGGGCAACAAGAAAAGCTTCTATAGATACGTTGGGGATAAAAGAAAGACAAGGGAAAATGTGGGCCCTCTCTGGAACAAAAGGGGAGACTTGGTTACCCGGGACACGGAGAAGGCACCAGGGACATCAAGGGCAACAAGAAAAGATTCTACAGGTACGTCGGGGATAAAAGGAAGATGAGGGAAAATGTGGGCCCTCTCCGGAATGAAATTGGAGACCTGGTTACCCAGGATATGGAGAAGGCAGAGGTACTCAATGACTTTTTTGCTTTGGTCTTCACTGGCAAGTGCTCGAGCGTCACCGCCCAAGCTGCAGAAGGCAAAGGCGGGGACTGGGCGAATGAAGAGCCGCCCACTGTGGGAGAACATCAGGTTTGAGACCATCTAAGGCACCTGAAGGTGCACAAGTCCATGGGACCCGATGGGATGCATCTGTGGGTCCTGAAGGAACTGGCGAGTGAAGTTGCTAAGCCACTATCCATCATATTTGAGAAGTCGTGGCAGTCCGGTGAAGTTCCCACTGACTGGAAAAGGGGAAACGTAACCCCCGTTTTTAAAAAGGGAAAAAAGGAAGACCTGGGGAACTACAGGCCAGTCAGTGTCACGTCTGTGCCTGGGAAGATCATGGAAG
>NW_008825268.1:2428979-2437435 GCF_000699105.1 Pygoscelis adeliae | reverse complement strand
TAGATTTAGACTAGATCTAAGGAAGAAATTTTTTACGCTGAGGGTGGTGAAACACTGGCACAGGTTGCCCAGAGAGGTGGTGGATGCCCCATCCCTGGAAACATTCAAGGTCAGGTTGGACAGAGCTCTGAGCATCCTGATCTAGTTGAAGATGTCCCTGCCCACAGCAGGGGGTTTGGACTAGATGACCTTTAGAGGTCCCTTCCAACCCAAACTATTCTATGATTCTAAAACAAGACACAAAATGGAGCATATGAACAAGGTCTAACTCTGAGTGTGGAAACTGTTCAGACAATTATATTTTGGCACCTGGAGAAGCTCACTGAGGAAAAAATGAGCAGCTTTTATGTGTACTGTCACAATACAGTTTGCTAAGTCACTGACAGACTTTCTTACATAGATAATAGTCCCGTAGGGATACACTGCCCTAAAGAGTAACTTCAGGAGGTTTGTCACAGTGATATATTTACTTCCAGACATGTACAGCACTCACCTTCCCTCCATCAGCATTATACTCCTTCTCATCCCCTTCCAAAAGTCTGGCCAAGCCGAAGTCAGTGATCTTCACATGGTTTGGTGATTTCACCAAGACATTACGGGCTGCCAAGTCCCGGTGGACAAGTCTCCTCTCTTCTAGGTACATCATTCCCTGAAGGACAAAGAACAGTAAAATAATCTTAATGAGTCTTACATGATTTTTTCGAACTAGTTTTAACTGGTGACATGTAAAATTTCTAGTTCTCTTATTAGTATTCGCAATAAGAACATGGCCTAGAGGGCAGAAGTTCAACACTGCCCTTGCTCTAAGCAGAAGGTGGGATTAGATGACCTTAGGTTCCTTCCAATGTGAACGATTCTATAAGATTGTATGGTAACTGCCAAAGGAAAAAAAAAAACAACAAAAAACCACATAGATATCTCCTTTGCTCCAGCAAGTTTAAAATCTGGAAATGTGAGACAAATAAAAGAAATAGTATGGCCCTTATTTTTCAGACGGGAAATCTGAAGACCATAAAAAATAATCAACCTAGCCAGAGCCCCACAGAAATTAGGCCAGACTGGGAAACAATCCCAGCTCTTCTACGTTCCAGGCAAGTGTCCTCAATTCAAGATGAAGCTTCTTATCCATCTCCAAATGCTTTTAAGTTGGACACAAATTTTCACTACCCTCAGTGGATTAGAAGGAAAACAATTCTTTATTCCAAGTGCTGCAACCCCCTTGCCTTTTCACTTCCTTAAAATTTTGCATGTAGTATTATAATATGACACTAGATCAATGGCCATTTTTTTAATGAGCATATATATTCTGTTAGAAGTACTTTTGTTAACAAGCCCATCCAGCTGCCTTTAAAGACAAGGTAACATATACTCAAGCTGCCTGGCCTTAACCTTATTCTTACTCTGATGAGAGACTAACCATCTACCATCAGTATGGAAGTTTACATGATGCTTTGTGACACTGAGATGAACACCAAAGCTTGGTCTTATTAATTACATGACGCACAAAGGATAGTCAGGCAGGGTTACAAGGCTATAATTTCATTATAAGGCATTTATGACATTAACCATCATTATAAGAACCTACAGATGAAATTACACACTTGATAATTACCCTTAAGGTATCTCTTAATATATTAGCTCTGTATAATATATTTGGTAATTTTTAAAAAGTCATTGTTGAATACCGAAGAGATAATATTATCCCATAATACAGATGATAATTCAGAGAGTCACAGGTGATTAAAATAACCAGGTTACTCAGTGTTATGGGCCAGATTTTATTCCCTTTCACAGCATAAGAAGCTCACACATACCTATCCCCATACATACCAGGAGGACAATGCGTATGGGTAAGCCACCCCTCATGGTCACTGGGTCAGAATGTAGCCCTTTCTTGACAGAAAGTGGATGTCTTTACAAAAAGCAGCAAGTGGAGCTCTGAACTGCTGTGGCTTTTAGGTGAAAAATTTCAGTGCAAACACCACTAAAAGGTTTGAAAATATGTGGGAAAACATTTGGCATAAACACTATTTCATTTTTAATGTGGTAAGCTTTGCTGCAGTCAACATGAATGTGGTTTGAAAGGGGACACAGAGACTCTGGCATAAAGCAAATAGAATTAATTTTTAAAAGCACTGCTAGTTGAAGCAAACACACCCTCCTGCCAATTGCAAATCAATACTTTTGGCTGTTGAACATCAGAACTGTAAGTCTTTGAAAGCATAATGTTTTTTGACACCAAATTAAAACCTGTAGAAAAAGGACAAATAAATCTCATAGGTCCAACAACCGTGAGTCACACAATAAACACACCATGAAACCAGAGGCACCATGACTTAGCACAAGAATTACCAACTGAAGAAATCCAACCAAAAAAAAAACACCCCAGCCAATAGCAACGACATTGTGTAATAGAGGAAAAACAATCACAAAAGTGGCCCTGTAAAATTCAGACAGATTGGGAATTCATATAAATCCTGTTTCACATCTCTAACACTGAACAGTAACCAGAAAGCACTTCAAGGCAGTGTCAACACTGCTCATACCAAGTACTCTGGGAAGTAGGTGGACTACAGCAACCTCCCAGTCTTATGTCTATCCCTCTCACCCGAGAGTCTTGCAGCCAGTCTGATGAGATGTCCACAGGCAGGTGTCAACCAACGTGGCTGGACGTCCCTCAGTAAGCCACTGAGAGAGCACCATGCCCGTGCTGTGTTGGGCTGAACAGTGCATGCAGGCATGCAGGGCTCTGCATGCTTTGTGGAGCAGCCTCTGGCCCACAATCACACGTCCAGCTTTGCTGCTCTTGCAGACAGTGAATCTAATCTTAAGGGTGACTTCAGGGTGCCCTTAAATAAACCGCATAGTCATTCCTCACACATCTAAAATTATTCTGGTCCTTTGCAGTTCCCAAAAGTGCTGGCCTTGAAGCCAGGATTGCAGTCATGTGCAAACAGACAGGCGCCCCTTGTGCTTCCCCGAAACACTTCTCTCCTGCAGCTCACAATCTCTTTCTCCAGCTTCCAAGGGATTAAGCACCTCTCTTCAGTCTTGCAACTTTCACTGCAAAAGAGCTCCTCCCTGAACAAAAAGTCTCAAGGTGCTGCTTTCACTTCCTTTCTACTTAGTTTAGGAAATACCTCAAATTTTTAGAATGAACAGAAATAGTTCTAAAACTTCATAGATTTGACATAACTTCCAATATCCTTATTTGGTCAAAACTCTCAATACCTCAGAATAAGGGGGGAGAAAAGAAAGGCCCAAACCTGCAAACAGGTCTTTGTGGGCAGAATCTGATGAGGACACAAGAACCCCGAGAATTTGATGAGATAATTCTGTTGGTATCAGAATACATTAGGCCCAAATAAAATTGCCATTTGTAATAGATTAAGTTGCACCTATCAGCACTGAAATGCTATGAAGATATTGCAGATTTCTTTTGGCAGAAATGAAGAAATAGAATTTCTGTCTTGTTAAAATCAAAACAGACGACCTGTACCAAGGCTTTAGCCTCCTGTCTTTAGCTAATGATGGCAGGAATGGATGGTAAGGTGTCCAGAAACATCTTTCATTGAAAGAGTTAAACAATCAAACCCTTAACCATGCCTCCTAGGTCTTATTTTACCTTCTCTACATATGTAATTTCCAAGCATTTTTTAAACATGTAGGCTAACACTTTAGGATGTTTCTCTGTTTATTCTACTCATTCATTTCCATTTATTTCAATCTTGTGCTATTATTTAATATCGTCTTAGCAAGATTATATTTTATTCAACCTAACCTCATACTCTCTTATGAACTAGAAAGATGTCTAATCACCAACCTGAATATTGCTCCTAATGAATACCGCACCTGGTTTTCTTTTCTGTCCAGAAAGTGGGTAGAAATAGTTGTCTGTGTATCATTGTACTTACAATTTACTTCACCTCTGTCAAACAAGATTCTCAGGGCTTTTTCCCACCTGTGTTATCTGCAAAGCTAAAAACAACCCATGTAGGGTTGACAGCTACAAAATCCTCTGCAGGTCCATGACCTCCAGAAATGTAAATCCTCTTAGGAATACCCAGTGTAAACATGTTCGATTTTCCTGATATCCTATCAACACATTTTAAAGGTAAATGGTGGAAGTATAAGAGAAAAGGTATACATATGTATATGTTTTCAATAAATGAGATTATACAAGCAGAATGAAAACTATCTAAAAATGAGAATCCTACAGTATTCACTGCAGCAATACTGTCTAGACATATACTATGCCAAGAATCATCATCTGAAGGCATTTTCGAACCTGGCAGGAAAAGTGTTCTATATGTATCTCTAATCTTTTTACATGAGGCAGAAGTACGGTAACAAAAAATACTCTCTGCATTATACAGCTGGTGCCACCACCACCCAACAAGCCCATGATCAAATACCAAGAGGATATTTTATGAGAGTTACAAGACAAAACTACAAGTGACCCTAGACCCCGACAATGGAAAGGGATCTGTTTGTAAAAATGACACTTTAAAGCCTGATCCAAAAGACACTATGCTGTGCCATTTGAGATGTGATCTGTGAGGCTGGGGAAATGAAGAGCACTTCAGGACTTGTCCAACTTAGAGCTATGCAGATCCCATATAATTATCAAAGCATAAAATGTCCACATAATAAGAAACCCCACACTTTAGTATATGCATTAGAATATCCACAATAGGGTGGGACTTTAATACTGAAACCACTGAGAGGAAAAAGTTCAACATTAAGGCATTAAGGATCAGTTGTCCCATTATCTCTGAGCCCAGATTCATCTCACACAAACACAAGAATCAGCCATGACCTGATACTTCCCATCACAGTCATGGCAGAGGTTTCCTCACAGATAATGTCATTAGAAATGCAATTACTGCTAGGATCCCTTAACATAAAATCACTCTCTGAATCAGCACCTAATGCTATTAAGAAGTCAAACAGCTACTGCAAACAGCTATAACACAGATAAGTTGAGGAAGTCCCTTTGGAACTTCAGGATGAGCTAGGAATAGCCTTTTATCTTTCATAACTGTGCCCCTTATCCTCACCCATTACCAGAGTCACGTACGAAGACAAACGTGTGCTATATGGATCTTAGACATACATAGCAGTAAAACCGCCTGCAGCCTAGATGCCTTCTACCTGTGTGATTATGCAACTGTGAAAATGTAAATTCTCCTTTCAGAAGCAGACACAAATGCCCTTGCCAGGACTTTGATAAGTGTTAAAGATCTTTTATCCTTGCCTACACAATTACTAACCTGACCTGCCCATGTGTTTATAGATTTCACACAAGGCTTGCAACAGCACCAGGGAAACTAATAGCAATGCTGAGTGGTAGAAGAATAGGCTTGTAATAAGCCAAGACAGCTTTGTTCAAAGAAGGGAGGTGGACAGGAAAGATGTAAATGGCCACTAGGAGCTTAACTCCAGTAAGAATTTCCTACCTGTCACTTTTCAGCCTTGATAATTTTTTATGTAATAACTAGGGGGGATAAAAATCAGCAGTTTTACCAGCTGAGGTGAATTCTGCTCTCTACCCATCAGTTTACTCTCGGAGCTGGCTAGAAATAACAGAGAACAAAAATTATCTTGTTCAATAGACTGGAAGTTAGTCATTAAGGATATAAAAGAAGAAAGCCTTTCCCAATTTTATTATGGAGTGTTTGTGAAGTCTCCAGGACTGCAGCTAGACAGATTTGGTATGGTCATTTGAGGTACGGTCAGGTATGCTCATGCTCTTTTCACGAGAAAAATGACAGACCTGAAAATGAGGTAACATGTGCTGGCAACAAACTGAAGTGGGACAGTGGAAAGGAGACTTTGTGTCAAAAAATCCATGGGAGGAGAGAAGACAATGAGATGGGACATCTTTCTGATCTTTCCAAGTGCTGAACAGCAGTAGAAAGTATCAAATTAGGTTCATAAAATATTAGGACTTCCAGTGCTGCAGACATCTACAGAGGAGTATCATCAAAGGTGGGCTGGTGGTGGAAATAAAAGAATAAAGGGATTGTTTAAAAAAGCAAAATGAAACTTTTCTGAAAAGTTATGGGTTTGTCTCCTGAAATCTCCTGCCTTTAAGATGTGGTCATGATTTGCTGTTTTCTTACTTTACTACCAGCGTTACTTTCTGCTGCTGTCATTTGTCTCCCAGTTCCTGAGGGCAGATTTTGAGCACAGCCTCCATTTGTACAGCTCCGAGTGTAAGAGTTGCAAGCACAGACTGTTTCAGATGCTCTTATTTGATTTCCTGTATTTTTCTGGATTTTTCAGAGTCCCACCTCCCTGCTGAGGATGCTTCTGGATTCATTTCAAAGGTGGCAGCTGCCATTCAGGGAATGTCCAACTCTTTAAATTGCATGAGCCTTGTCTGAAAGCTCTTTCCATTAGGTGCCTGTACCTCACTTCCAGAAAAAAGGTATTCATTACTCAGGACAGAATTTAAGCAGGTATGTACATTTCATTAAATGCAAAGTCCCTTTGGGATGATTACCAGAGATGAACTGAAGTGTGTTGAATCACTAACTAAAGTATATACGTATGTCTTTGCAAGATGCAAAACATCATTCTGCAAGACCATTCAAATTAAAAAAATAAGATAAAGACCTTCACCTGCCCCAAGAATTTCAGCAGTACCAGCAGACAGCAGATATACTAAAAACACTTTTTTTCTCCGGTGTGACTTTTTGCTTTTTTCCATAATAAACCTTATTTTCTCCCTAAATAGAGGGAACGTTGATCTTAACCCATCCAGAAATTAAGAGCAGCCTGCCTTTCTTCAATAATAACTTCCACCCACCAAAGCCAGCACACATGGCAGATTCATCAAATAGGTATGTGAAGGAAAAAAATTTCAAGTCCAACTCAAATCTCATGGACATTAATCTCCAGCCTTGGAGACTGCCCTCTTTTCATCCTAATAACTGGAGGCTAGCTTACTAACAGGAATCAATACAGAAAGCTTGAAATGATCATCTTTTCCCGCACTTACCCCATCGAAAAAGTGTAATTTTACCTGGGGCTAAATACGCTTTCAAGGAAAATGCAGTGCCCTTTGTTGTCAGGAGCAACCAGAATCATCTAAGTAGCTGTTACTCCAGAGATAGCTGTGGGAGGGAAAAACTGACACTGCTCTGAAATACACTGACTCAGCTGCAGAGGTGTGATTTGTTATGTAGGTCTGCTTGGGAGCTGGGACTGGAGGTCATCCTCACAGCCAAGGGAGAGCAAAGGATGCTAACAATTTCAGTCCAAAGCTGCCAGACTGAGCTGAGGACTCACACCTTGTGCTAACCTCCACCAGGTTAACTGCCAAGGACTTCCGAAAAGATCTGGAGTTCATCCAACTCCAGTAAAGCTGGCAAGGAAGGTCCATTCCTGCATCCTGGGCTGTGGTGTAATCCCAAATATTTAAGAGTTCAATTACTTCAGATTTATATGGGGCAAGTTAATAACTCACTTTCTCTTTGGTTAAAGTAGACAAAGAAAGCTTATGTGATAGCAATATATATCTTCCCATCTCCTGTTCCCTTGACTAAGCTCGCTCTCTCAACGTTTCTCTTCTCTACAGTTTACTTAAGTTCGAAGCAATGGGCTATTCACGTGTAACAAGCCATATCTTGGGGTAACGGTGCTTTTATCTCAAGCTGGCTGTCTTCAAATGCAGCCTTAGGACACAAAGCTGACATAACTAGCTGGATTTTCCTACAGCTGCTTTGGACCTGTCAACCTGACCAGGACCAGACAACTGAAACTTTGCTAGACCTGTGCTCCAAGCTGGTGTGTCATGAGCAGTGTGGATGCTGTGTATTCATGCCTGCTAATAAACCCCTTTTCTCATAGTCCTATTGTGATGTTGCTAAATGGCTTTGGACTAAACAGTTCAGAGTACAGAGAAGCAAGCCCAAGACTATCTGCATTTGATTTAAGAGGCAGGATCCCAGTGCAGCTGGATTATTACCCCTATGGAAAGATAACCAGTGCAAATACAACTCCTGCACAGGTAACTCAAGCTAGTTCTGCCGTGAGAAGAGTTAGCACTGATGTTTTGCACACAGGTTAGTCTTACATCTTTCCACTTGTGGATCACCCAGAAGTACAAATTCTGTCTGCTCACACATGGGAGTGTGATCGCACCTTGGCTGACTCAGCTGAAGCATAAAATCGAGATGAGCTGGCTTCATACCAACCACAAGAGGACACATGCTACCTGTGGCAGTATAAACATGCCAGTTACCCATCAAAAGAACAAGTCTGGGAAAAAAAAGCCTACACTAGATCTTTGCTCTGCGTCCTGTAGCTGCTGCAGTATATTTGTTCTAGTAATAGGAAACCTAAAGCCTGATTTACTGCATTGCTGAGCTATGGCCCAAGACACAAAATAAAAAAGACGCTAAAGCATAACAGGTCAAAACAAAGTAAGGAAGAAAAAGGGAAGGGAA
>NW_008825268.1:2384766-2428847 GCF_000699105.1 Pygoscelis adeliae | reverse complement strand
AAAGTGGCTATGAGGCTAAAGTTTAGATTAGATGAGAATTACAGGAAAAATGCAGGCTACTCCAAAATGACAGGTGATTCATAAAGGGAGAAAGAGTAGAAAGAAATGAGAGGAGAAGCAAGTTCATAAGCTTATAACATTTCAGGACTTAATTGACTGGACTGAGCAGACATTTTGATGGGCCCAGACCCACCACAATCATAAATTAAAATCTCAAGAGCGTCTTCTCACCCCTTCAAAGCACAGATAAATGTGTCACCGATGAACTGACTGGTTCACGGTTCTTAGGTTGTGGGGTCCTTAAAACGATGCTGTCTATCTTGGGTGGGTGTTGAAGTTCCTCGGGCATCACCAGAAGGGGAGTTTGTTCCACTGTCATCATCAAACATGTTCTTTGTCTGAACTACTGTGAAAAGTATGAGTCGTCTCCCTGGCTCCCTCAAATTATGCAGGTATCTAGATTAGGTGGTGCTGATCATAAAGAGTCTGTGAAGCACTTCACATTCTTCTGATGAAAGACGTTACATAAATATATTTAGTAGCATAAGCAATGAGATGCAAACCAGGTATTTCAATACTGCCCATATTGTGTGTGCCTCCAAGTTCTGGTCCCACCTACAGGCACATCTGTGCAGCTGCTACATGGGCTGTTTAGGACGGGAGAAAAAAAAAGTTCATTCCTATGCATGACATTCCCGAGGGAGGGAGCTGTGGAGTTGTATCTAATCTCCATTTTGCAATTAACTCGGACTCTTGCCACAGCTCTTCCTTAAGACAGCTAGGTGCAAGGTGCTCTCCTATGCCAGCTTTAGTGCCTTCAGTGGGCAAACTGGCTCATATTGGCTGTGTGATCACTTCACTTGGGCCAGGTGTCCCAGCCTCCTGGGCTGTGTGGACACAGGCTACATTGGTCTCCTGCAGTACCTTCTCCCTATTCCCAAAGTGCTCAAAAGGACAGGGATGTTCTCCTATAATCTCTGAAGAAAATCACAGCTCAGCTTATGGTACTGCAGCCCAAAGAGGCGAGAGAAATTGTAGCTTGTAGCTGCGCTTATAATAAGCATACGACCAGTAAGGACACAGTAACCTGGATACAGCTTTACAGCTCCTCTCATACCCTCGCTAGGCCAACATAGATGCGATGCACAAATATAAGTTGCAGCAGAGACACACCAAAACAGTTTCTGACCCTCCAATTACTGAACAGGACCAAGAGCTGTAACAGGAAAAACTTAATAAAGTCAGGGACTCATGGGTAAATGGTCACCCCCAACACTTTGATAAAGTACTCAGCATCTGATGCCTCCCTTCCAGCTCTGCAATATCTGCTTCTCACAAGGGCTTCTGAAGGTGAGCACACAAACCAGTCAGATGTTTTCAAGAGACTGCCCTTTGGGTGCATTGCCCCATGTAGGAAAACAAAAAAAGCAAGGCAGAAATCTACTGACGGTCCCTGTGTAAGAAGACTGTTCAGACACAGATTTCTGTTCTACTACAGGGATGCCCTTCCCCAGATGTACCATGGGGCTGGGGCTCTGTAAGTCAGAATTTAACGCTTGCTGTGTCCAC
Organism: Pygoscelis adeliae; assembly: GCF_000699105.1. Lineage (NCBI taxonomy): Eukaryota > Metazoa > Chordata > Aves > Sphenisciformes > Spheniscidae > Pygoscelis > Pygoscelis adeliae. The sequence goes on along the minus strand of NW_008825268.1, from coordinate 2,427,278 downwards.
TAATGCTAACACAACTCATCTTTGTCCAGGAAGCACAGAAGTACTTAGCACTGTTTTGACTGCAACCATGGCTACGTGTTGTCAACACCTTTTTCGGTAAAAGCAGCCTTTAAATAAGAACTAACTGCCTAAATAACAAACTTATTACTGCAAAACTCTCCTAGCTGGGCAATAAACACTCATTGCCAAGTAACTACAGTTAAGAGGCTGGCAGGAACACAGTCCTTATGACAAAGACTGTGAATAATTGTTTCAAAAGCGAATCCTAGTAACCTGTGCTATGCATGCCAGCAGGAAGAATGTACCTATCCTCTGATTTGGGGAGTGCTCAGAGACTTCAGGTTTCAGCTCCCAGTGGATCACATACTCCTGTAAAGTGTTTAATCCTTTTCAACGTGGCAACCAAAGAGAGAGTTATCAGCACATTAACGATTTGAAAGGGCTTTTTGAATGCTATTCTTCTCTCTTAGATTAATTGCTACAGTTAGACTAGCTCCAGCTCCTTCCTCTGAAGAGGCAGGCAGACTAAATGTGTCCTATAAAGGAGCTCCCAGTGCAACTTTAACAGTGGAGCTGTGACCAGTGCTTTCTTAATACTCTGTAGTTATAAACTGCCCATAAGGGACATAACTTGGCTTTCTTGAAACGAAGCCTGCAGAGAAGCCTGCGCTCTGAGGGCCAGCAGCATACTAAACAACGGGCTACCTTTCCCTGACCCCAGCCACTGACCTCTTGCCAATACAATTACAATCAGGAGAGTATATTGTGTAGTACATTCACTCTCTCCAAGAAAGTGTATTTAAAATGGATTACTTCTGCTCCTTAGGCAGGCGATCAATAGAGATGTGGACTGCAATAAGTACAGAGATGTCTGTGGGCTGCAGCACTTATCCTCTGTGTCTCTTCAGAAATTAATTAAAAATCAATGAAGTGTGCAGCCTATTAATAAGGAACCTCCAGATTAATGGATACAAGCACAGCCTTCCCTCAGTTTCAGAACGAATGCAGCCACAGCGCAAACGCATTAGAAATTCTCCAGCACTTCAAATAATACCATAAGAACTGTGACCTTTCACGGCTATGCCCTGCATCTGACTGAACTGCAATATTCTCAACTTTATGCACCCTTAATAAATTATATGCTATTTGTTTCAAGTTGGTTAAACAGGAGGACTTGGGGTAAGCATTTAGAGGCTTCAGAGTTACTGTGCTGGCTTTCTAGAAGATGGTCTTACGACAAAGCAAAATCACCAGCATGAAGATCGGATCCAGCAAACATCTAACAGAGGGATAAGTGCACTTTGTAACTCCTGGAGGTCACTCTTGGGATTCAGCAATAACTGACAAATTCAGTTATCTGACTTCTTCTCCAACAACCTGAAGACTACACCTTGCAACCAGATGAATGCTTAATTACTGTGAAAGATTGAATTTGCATTGGTTTAGAAGCAGCTGGGCAGGGGCTGGAGAAAGGCATTTTTGTTGCTGGTTTCTGTCAGCCAGGACCCCCATCCTTACTATCCTTCCACAGCCCAGTAGTGTTAGCATGCAATGCACAAAATACAGAGCAGCTTATAATACACCTAGAGCTGCCAGCCCAGGTCAGGGCCCCTGCTAAGCAAAGAAGAGCACATACCCATAGGCAAGAGCTTTCCCCTCCTTCCAAGAGATGAGATTCTAACACAAAACCCCACTCTATGTTAATAAACATAGTAACATAATAAATAAATGAAACATTTAATAAATAAAGCTGTGTTTTAGAAGGAGAAAGATGAAGTGACTTGCCTGAGATCATTGGTGTTGGGACAGAGGCAGGGACTGCTCCTAGGTCTCAGCAATCTCTGGTCCACTACAACATCTATCTATGCTTAGTTAAACCCCCACTTTTTTCAGACAGCTTTCTTGGGCAATGAGCGCTGACCCAGTAGCAGATAATAATTTTGCACTGGAAGTGCACTGATAAACTGACATGTCATGCACTGGACGCAAGGTTTTCCAGTATTCATCTTATGTTGCATGTTATGATAATAAAATACATGACAAAACAGGTCTTTCCTGTACTCTCTGTACTTGGCTGGTTCAGATAAGACAAAGTTTTTGGACAGCTGAACTTCTTATTCTCCCCTTCTCTTGGGTGGTGCCCACTGAGCATACAGGGAACACTGCAGTGGCTACTACCTCGTGTGTTCCGATGAAAATCCTGCAAGAAGAGCGCACAGCAGCTCCCCGCTTTGCAAAAGGCAAGTATGTACATAATTCCACTGATCCCCCGAAACACTTCAGAGGGGAAGTTTTTGACCTCAAGACACATGTTTCATAGGGCACTTCTAGTCCAGTTTAAAGCTTTTAACATTATCCTCTGTTCTCATTAAATTAAGTGTGGATGAATTTATTTTTTTTTTCTCAGCAGACAGCATGATTGGGGCTGAATTTCTGAGGTAGGCACCTTTACTTGAAGGATGTCCCTGAAGCACACACAGCTTCAGAGCTCTGTACGACCATTTTCAAAATCATCATTTCAGTGTAAATAGGAATACCACAGGACAATAGAAGCACCGCTTCTCCTAGAAACCACCGCTTTCACAAGCTATTCCACTGCAAGGGCCACCAGGCTCTGCAGGAGGAAAGTGAAACAAGGGCATATTTACCCTCTCCCGCTCCTATTTTCTTCTCATGTGAGCAGAGCAAGCAGTCAGTCTGTATGATGGCTTTTGCTTAGAACTGCAATATCGTTCTACAAAAGAAAATATTCTGAATTTATTCTAAATGCTTTTGATACTCTGATTCAAGAGTGTTCTTGAATAAATTAAAGCTTTGAACTTCCAAACTCTGTTGCCGCTAGGTTTCTGAGCACTTCTTAAAAACCCACATCACAGGTAACCATAGTTACCTATTTCATACTTTTTTTTTTCCTTTTCTAATTGAGAAGCTTATGACAGCGGACAGAACAGGAGAGGCCAGCCACATAAACCGAGTGTGCTAGCTGATAATGGCTGGAGAAACCTTCTAAATAATCCATTAACCTTATTCAATACATCCAGATGAATGCTAGAGTGGGGTGGGTGGAAGACAGAAATGTGGTTTCAAGAGACACATATTTCCCCCCAGCTAAAACGTCACATTATTATTAATGGTTCAGAGCATCGCTGTGTTGACAGTGAGAGCCCACAGAGTGTGAGTCAAACTGCCACTGTGCTCCGCTAGTTACGTGCATTCAGACTGAATAGCCTTTAGTGTGTGTGGGGGGGTTAATCATTAAATACAGCCTGTCACTTTTTTCTTTTCACTTCATGATGCTGAGGAGGATGTTTATAACACAGATAATTTATCCAAGAATATATGGAAGGTCCATATGCTCCCTGAGTGTATGGAAACAACAGCGAGTGACTTTGCACTGGCAAAGTAAGGGACAGCTGAGCACTGGTGTGCATGACCTGTCCCTTTCCCTGCTCCTCTGTACCTCAGCTCAGCCCTATCTAGACAGTAACACCGACTCCATGGAGATGTGGGGGAAATGCATCCAAGGCAAGTTTAGACAAGCCCTCACGTTACTTTGTTACAGGTTACTCACACAAAAAAAAGTATAATTCCACCCTTTAGGTATATGGACTCAGATAATTATGGAGCACTGACTGCAGTAATATTTTGTGCTATACATCGATTCACTCGTCCTGCAAAGTGGTTCTACAGTTTTACCAAGGGACCACAATCCTACACAGAGGAGAACTATTTCTGAAGTTGTAAATGCCTAAAAAGAAACCTTCATTATGTCCTCAAAACAAAACTGATTCTTCTTTTTGCCTAGATCCCAGAAATAATCTAAAGGTGGTTTGGCTCAAGCTTTCAGAAGCCATTAACTTCTAAGGTAAATCCCAGTGCTGGAGGTTTCAGTTCCCAAATCTGAGAAACTTCTTAGCAAGTGAGAACGGACCGTTTTAATTGATCTCTGTATACTTCCCAGCTACAGCAAATACTTCAGTTACGGCTACATTTTAGTCAAGCTGTCTCCGGTGCCATGGATGCCATGATTTATTCGAAAAGAAAGACGACGACTCATGACTTTGACATCTCAAGATTTGAGCATGTGGGTGGATGAATACATTGGAAATTTTGAGAGCTGCTGAGCTGAAACAGGTGACCTGAGTAGAACAAAGAGGAATCGGGGCAGGTGTATTTCCACTGATAGTAACATTTCAAGTGTCTTAAGACTCAATTCCTGAGTCACTAAAGGGAGTTTTTCCATTAATTACAACTGAGACAGGTTCAAGCCTTGGGTCAGTGCTGCTACCCCTGCACAGCACCCAGCTGTAACCTGCAAAGTGGGTTGAAATGGTTTTTAACCATTGGCAAAGTAATTCACCAGGGAAGCACAGGAAACCTAACACCCTTGGGCTCCTCTAAAATCCCAAGTCTTCTTTGAGAACACTCACATTTCACCTTTCTCCCCAGCTATGAACCCATGCCTTTTTGCCTCTCACTCTAAACCACAGCCATGAATTTTTCTATGATTTACAATGACAAACTGCTAGCCCTGGCTATGGAAGATGCGTGGGGCACTGCCTGGAGTAGCCAAAGGCCTTTTAGCAGGAATCAACTTCTTCCTCTAACCCATGACCAAGACTTTATGGGGACTGGCCGCTAACACCCTGCCTAAGAAGTTGTCCCCATTCCTCCTGGGGTTCTGTAGCAGCATTTCCATGCTTGGACTATTGTTCCAGCACTGCCGATTTGCCATATAGCCACAATTGGTTTTGTCACATTGCCATATAGACACATGAATCTTCTTTTCCTTAGTACTGAAATGAGAAGATTCATAAAAGAAAGGGTCTACTAATAGTAAAATCATTGCAGTGAGTAGAAAACTCTCCTGTTGATTTTGGTTCGTTTGATTCAGATCCAAACATACGAGAAATCTCCGAGCACAGTTTCCACATGTCTCTTGGCTGGAATTTTTCAGCCATACCTCCGTCTCTTGGCTGCTTCATTCACAGTAACTTCCCTCTCTCTTTTAAACTGCCTAGATATTTCAAAGGCTCAGCCGTAGAAACTCACCATTTCCCCAAGGACCCAATCATGCTGTTTGGTTTTGTTTTTTTTTCTCCTCTTCAATTAAAACTAACTGACACCAGGCTTAAAATGTTTCTGTATCTTGACTGAAACACATTGATTAAAACATAGGCAAAGGCAGAACATGACCCCTAAACAGAAATACCTTTAAAAAGGTCTTTATAGTAAGGGTCCTTTAGGAGCATGGCAAGGAGAATCAAGCTGTCACTGAGGAAAGCATTAAAAAATCAGGTCAGTAAATACTGCACAAGTTGCCAGGTGGTATGGACTGTAATGGAAAGAACTTCTTTCCTAGAGGCACTGAGATAATTGAGGATGCCTAGGATCACATACGGACACCTATCAACTGGCTTCTTGCCCATAAGATCTATCTGTCCTCCTCTAGTAAGTTTTGATGCTTTTGATTGTTTTTGGCCCAATTTGGCACTATACTTGTCTCAAAAGTTTTGCATTCTTATGAGTTTCCTGAAAGCAGGTAGGCAAGGAGAGGAGAAAGACTGTAATAGTTTTCCTGCTATTGTGATCGCAGTCTTTCTTGGGCACTAGAGACTCCATGTAAGAGAGAGACATTATTGAGGATACTTTAACTAGCACTAGGAACATATTAAATTCCAGATAACCTAATCATGAGACATAAATCATAGGCAACCAGCTCTCAGCAGCTCTACTGCTCATAAAACTGCTTTTCTAAAGAGCTCCAGGGGGCCTCATTGATCACAAATTCTGTAAGTTCTACCGAAGGAGAAGATGCAGTCCTATTTACATACACTGATCTAGACTAAAACTAGGGCTTGGTGCACCTAATCTGGGGAGCTGCAGACCATCACACAATTACCCATGGGATGCTGGACCCTCTTTCTCTTGAGTTGTTAAATGACACTAAAGGGCAGCTACAGAGATGCTGATAATGGGGTCAGAGAGAGCCTTTCTTCAGGAAAACTACTGAAAGTTTTGTCCTTCACATGGAAATTTCTATGACATAGCCTCACCCAACTTAGCCCACGAGGGGCTGAAGACTACCTGGCCTCAAACTTACAACAGCTATGGTCCCCTGTGTGGTGGTGTACCCGATGGACAGTAGGTGTTTAGGAATGGGAAAGGCACAACCAAGCATGGTTTCCCCTCACTAACTCTGGGACTGGAAGCACGGGGTGGGACGTGCAGCTTAGGAAAGCCTAAGCTGTCTGCATGTTGCAAAGGCCAATGATGGATGCACTGCAACTGTTTTAGCCTCACATTGCACATAGGGAGGGAGCCCAGATCTTCTCAACCTGGAAACGCCATGGCAGCAAGCCAGGACACTGCATCTGGACCAAGCTGGTAAGTCCCGTATGGTGCCATACCGCACTGCACAGTCCTGCTTGCAGGTCACAGGTTCCCACTGACCTGTACATTTCTGCCCTCTCTTCCAGTCTGCAGTGGGCTATGACCTGTAGAGCTTACCTTGTAGCAATGATGACATCGTCAGACCACAAAAAGGCTTCACGAAGCTTAACACAGACTAATTTACTCCTCCTCAAGGACCTTGAAGCCTCTTCCAATACCAACTGAAAGCCCTCGCTGAACTTTAGAGGGCTTGAGATCAGCTAGTTTTGAGGGAATTAGGTAGCTTTCCAACACAGCTCTCTCTAAAGGTGTGTCCTGCTGATGCTGCAGGTGCACTGGTACTCTGCTCTAACAAAGAGGCAATCCTACTACAGATATGTTCAGGAATAAAGACATGGGTTCATTTTACTTTGCTGCTCTTACCACTGGGATGCTGGGCAATCTGAACGGCAAAAGAAATGGAAACAGGAGCAGGCAAGACTCTCCGAGACAGTCTGAAGGCAAGTTTTCTATGGCAGTCTCCTGCATGGACTCTCAGCTGTTTAATAATGTGGTTGAGCCTACAGTGCCTTTTTTTCCTTTAGCAGGAGTACTAATCACAGTCTCATCTATCTAGATGCCTATTTTTATGAAACTCATACAAAGATAATATCTTTGAGACCTTTTCTCCCCTGTCAAATCTGAATAAATTCAATCAACATTTTGAAAAGTTATTACAAGGGAAACTGAAGACAGACACAGAGATTGCAATGAGGCTAATTTCCATAGAAAACCAGGCTAAGTCCAAAAAGTTTTAAAAAAACTCAAGCCCTTACACATTCCTTTCTTTTAAAGGAAAATAGCTTCCCTTCCATTTTTTAAAGGAGATTTAAAATAACCATCCAGCCCTGTCCTGAGAGGGAAAAAGCCTGAACTACATAAACACACTTTGGGCCTTATTTTATGGATGGCAAACCTCACGTAGCTCTGATAACTACCATCTGCTTCATCTGAACTCTGAGCTACTGTCCAGGAGAGAGACCGCACTGGAGCATCTTTGTATCACAAACTGGACCACCAGCTCCCTGGCACATCTAGGCCAGCAAGCTTGGGCAGCATCCAGTTTTTTTTTGCCAGGGATATCTTTCTGATCTTTCCTGTAAGTGCAGCAATACCGTAATTCCCCAGCAGCCAGGCTGTCATAGAAGTAAGTCCCTCAGTACTCCAGAAGGTTCACTAATACACATATCATATGGACAAATCTCATGTCTTGCTATGCAGTGGAATTACAGCCAACATAACAGACACTGCCAACCTCAAACATTGAAAACTCAAGGCCAGAGCCTCTAAAAAAAAAAAAAAAAAATGTTTACTTACAAAATTCTGAAATTAAAAATACCTGGGGGGTTCTGTGCTTTTTTGCCCTTTGGCCTCTGAGACGTTAGGGTCTTCTTCAACCCTGTTTGCAGGCTCATCCATTCTTTGATTTTGCTTTAAATGAAAGAAGAAAATCTCATAGAGTCTGACTGGAGCTGGAGCTTTCAGAATATCCTGAGGAATGGTGGTTTACAATACAACGGATGGCAAGAGTGTGGATGTGCAAGAAGACTTGAATAGTGAAAGACGTTCCCCAAACAACTGACTCTCAAAGGTCTAAAAGTTTAGGTCATCTTTTAAACCAATTATAATTTATACTGCAGTATTCAAACTATCAATTTATAATTTATATCTCCTAGACCCACAGTGCTAGGCAGCCTTCTTCTGCCAACGAAAATACAACCCCAAGCCAATATTTATGTATGTGTTTACATTTTCAACACCCAAACAGCAGATTCTTGGTATGTGTTGAACAAACAACAGCTAAATCACAATAAGCAGCTGACCTAGCAAACACCAAATGTTTTGGAAACATCATGCTGTGTGTATTTTAAGAAGGAAGTTGGTTTTGCACATTTCTTATGAGAGAGTTAACAGTGTCAAAGGAAAATGGATAATATCATCCCAGGTGGGAGTGAAAAACAGCTTTCATTCAGCACAAGTGTGAGAAGGGATTCAGACTGCTGAATGGATTAGATGGCTGAAGCAAGAGAGCCCAGCCAGGAAGCTCAGATGACTCCTGTGGGATCAAAAAACAGCCAGGGAGAAAGGCAACTGCCTGAACACCAACTGGATGTCTGTATGAGACTAAGGGATGCTACAGGATGACACGCAGAAAGAAGGACAAAGTTAGAACAAGATTTTTAGCACAACTTGAAGGAAAACCTGAGAATGACGGCTTCTGCACTGAATTCAGGCAGGGGAAAGTCAGGGGCTGTCTCCAGGGAAGGAGGGCTTTTCCATATATTCCTAAATTAACTAAAATTCATTAAGGAAAGTTTTGAACACATTATCTCTCTGCTATGCTCATGGAAACAACATAACAGATCTCAATTTTTGGCTTGATTGTGTAAGTCAGTAATTACTGGTGTTTAGTCTTTGCATGTCCCTGTGGTTCCAAGGCACCGCAACACGAGACACACTGTTCTTGGGAGAGGGGACAAGAACATTTTTCAGAGCAAAAGGGACAAACAGTTGAATACAAACAGCCTGAGCTGCCAAAATTTATGGGATTTCTCAAATGCAAACCCAGACTTTACAGTGAGCTGCTATTTCCTGTTCTGATGACATGAGCGGGGCAATCCTAGCCCCTTTCCCCAACTTCACTGGCTCTCCTACCCTGGGCACCTAGACTCCTCTGGGTTCTGCCATACTGCTGTATTTTCTACTGCTGGCAGCCCTCAGCCTCCTTATCCTATGAGGTGCATCAGTCCCTTTGGAAATGGTGAGAGCTAAAGAACTGGCAGATGAAAGGAGGGGGAAGAGTTTGCTGTTTTGGGCAGAACTGATCTGGCTAGAGGGATGTGGTTCAGTAAAGCCAGCAGAAGAGACTGTAACTTTTATTTAAAAGTTCCTAGGTGAAAAGAGAAACAGATGAAAACGGGAAGGGAGACAGAAGAACATGAATTTACAAAGGCAGTGCCCTCAGTTTTCAAAGGACTTCTGGTAATGTCATTTTTAATGCTTGCCATTTTGAAGGAAATTATCATATTTTCTCTTGTAATTAGCTGAGCATTAGAATCAAAGCTATACTACTTACACAGTTGCAGTATGTTTACTATTCTGGGTTGCATTTTTTTTATAAGTCTAATGCAATTTCAATACTTTTATCTTTTATGACAGGACTTGGTTCAGACCAAAATAATCACTGTATTAACATTTTTTTCTTACCCACTCAAAGTAGTTCAGTTCATTACTGCAGAAACAGCAAGCCTCCCCAGTCCGTCATTAATTCCTACTGTTTTAATTATGAGAAAGAAACAAAAATTCTCTATGGAAGACTTTGTGCATAATGACACTGTAAATACAAATCTTAACACAAAGCTATAAAGTACAAACCAGACAAGTCAGTTGCTAAAGTAAGATTCTGGTAAAGATCACATTTTATTTGGTAGGAACTTAACTTTTCACTCTGCCAAGCCATTCTTATGCTGCTCTAAACCCACTGAAATTAACTGCATCACATCTGCCTGGAGAAGAATGAAGCCCTTAAAACTGTCCTAACAATGAGTTCAAACCACATCCCCATATCTTAATTTGACAAAGTTCAGGGAAATGTCAGCTCTGAATGGTGTAGAAAAGACCTATGTCTATAATGAGCATGAATTGGGATTCTAATTCCAAAAAGCTCTTCAACGTGGGGAAAGTTTTGATGATCTGAACTTAGACTCATTTCTAGTTTGGGCTACTTTCTTCAGCTACTTTCACAATGGAAGCCGAATTGACAAACCCACTGCTTGCAGACAACATCTATAGTAATACAGATAAGCTACACATCTAAGATGGATGGGATTTTCAAAGGTATGAACAGACTGAATTAGGACCATTTTGACCTCAGGGCTTTTGGATCTCAAACTGGAGCATAAGACAAGTGCCACAACACGGAAACTGCATGTTCCCATTTCCAGAATGGAATATTTGAAGTTCAGTACATACGTATGTGGCACCTCAGAGACAACAAGTTTGCTTGCAAACTAAGAAATTCAGGAAGCTTAAGGTGATGTGGATGAATGCACTGTACATATATATCCACATGTGAAAAGCTGGACCTCATTTTTTATTTGGAGAGTGACATAAACACTGTGATATTTCACATTTCAAAGCAGTGAGAATTAGTTAAAAGAAGCTAACATGAGGAAAAAAACCAAATGTAAAACACAATGTTACACTGAAGTCTAACAATTCCTCCAGGTCGAGATTTCAATAAATGCTGTTCTCTTTTCGAATCTTGGAAGAGGTAACATGAATGACCCTAATTAACATGCAAGCCCACAAGATAAAGGTGCAAACTGAAAAGATTTTTGTGTCCGTTCCTAATCCAGCCCAGACGCTTTCTGGCTGAGAGTTACACCTGACTCAAATTCATTTGCTTCCAACCACTAAGTCCTCCAATACTGGGAAATAGATGTGATTAGACAAATAGATAAGAAACTCTAGGGATCTTGTTAATGGTCAAAGTTTCCTGCTTACTCATGGCTATTTTAAAAGAATACCAATAGAAGCAAAGAGGACAACAAGAACACCGGGCATTCACGCTAATAGTAAATTCAAGCGAAATCAAATCACAAATTAAAGCAAAACCAGGACCAGAGAAATAGATTCTTCTATTAAAAGAAATAAAATTTTCTTCTACTATCCACCAAAGTTAATTACTTTTTACAACTAACAACTGGTTGCACCAGGATATTTTATTTGTTCATATCCTCATTACATTATATTCAGTTCAACTACTGAATGATCTAGCAGGCATATTATTAGATGTAGTAGAATCTTCTTCAGATGACAGAAAGGGAAAAGCTTCTTGCATGTATCATTGCTGATTAACTGATTCCAGCAGTAATATCTGGAGCAACAGTGACCGTTCCCAATAACTCACTGAGTAATTATTTTTTTATATATATACACACACACATGCAAAAAAGCAAATATGAAAAGTTTACTGTGATACAGAAAATCTCGAGAGCCTGACCTGACATCAATAAAAAGACTTTTCAACTCCCATGGCCTTTGGATTAAAGTGAGAAAGCTAGAGAGCGGCTGAGAAAAAGTATAATGTACTTTCACAATGACCTTCAAATACTGCATAATTATCAGGTTCAGCTTTGACAGATCAATATTTGAAAATAAAAAAATCCTCAAATTCTGCATTGCTGCTGGATACTTGCTGTCAAGTCCACAGTGGATTTTACCTTGGGGTTTTACTCCTTACAAAAATCATCATCAAGCTTGATTGTATCACCTCTGACCAAAATCATTATTGGAATTGCTGCGTAAGGAAACAAGCATCTTCACTGCTTTTGGCATCTTTGCTGGCTATCCAAATTGCACTTGTACTGTCTGTAATCTGCCTCTACCCCCTTGGCAAACACTTCAGGAACGTGGGCATCAGGAAACGTAAATCCCTACTGGACAGGTACAAGAGCTCCAGATATCAATCATGTCTGCCAGTTACCGCAGTGGTACCACAGATGCTTCCTTTGGCTTCACAAGATGGAGCCAAATTAGACCTCAAGCCACTTCTGCTTCTGCATAACGCCCCACTGGAGATCACTGACAGGCTGGAGATGGTCCATAAAGAAACACCTCAGCCCGAGTTTCACTTCAGGCCTTGGGCAACTCTGAGCAGTAAGGCAAAGTCTGGCAAGGACTGAAGGGCTATGATCTACACGGAGGCTGGCTGGTGTTGGGCAGGATAAGAGCTTAGCCTGGTAGGACTGCAGTTGGATCTGCTAGCAAGGACTAGAGAAAGCACGTCATCAAATGGATGTTTTCTAACAAAAACCGATTTCTATAGAAATGTGAGCTCTACTAGGGCTGACCACCTTTGGTTGGAGAATTACTCTCCTTCCTGATCCCAATTCCCTGTAGTTATTCTATGATCAAGAGGATGATCAGACCCAACAACCAAGACTCAAACAGAAGACATGCGACTGCATTTCCAGCATGGATATAAGACCAACTGAAATCATGGAACACAATCCATCCCCTACTGGACAGAAAACAAAATTCTGCAGCACAGACCGATTTCTGGACATTACTTTTCATGGAAAGTGGATGATAGAGTTAGTATAGAGACTTACTACAGAAAAAGCAAGAGTTTGTACAGTGAGACCACCATACTTGGTGAGACGTAATTTCTTTCTTAAAAAAACTGTTCTGGCCTTGAGCTGTCTCTGCCTGCCTGCCTGCATTTCAAACAGCTGCTTACCTCTTTCCATGGGCACCCTGTTTCACAAAATCTAGTGAGGCTGTTCACAAATAAGCAGTGACTGGGAAAGCTGGCATGGAACAAAACTTAAAAGAGACTACTTCAGAAACTCTGAAGCCTGAGGTATCAATAGAAAAGGACTTTTTTTTAAAGACGTAGTTACAAACAGCCCTCAGTTTTTCAACTACAGAGAGAATTAGCAAAGAGAGCCTTCCATGACCTTATTTATAACTATATTTACTAAGGTACAACAGTTAGAAAAAGATGTAGACTTTCTTTTCATCCTTCTCCCGTATAGAAGGTTTTTCTTTCTTACTTCGTATTTAGCATCTCAGGGCTCATAACCGATTTTCAGCAACATGAAGAATACTGGTTTCCCTTGTGGCTGTCTACTGGACCATGCAAGGAACCCGTTCCCTTTTTGAACAGTAGCACACAGCTATGTGAAGATACACCAGACTAGGGACTATCACAGCCATTTAAAATGCAACACTGCCCATTTCAGCCAAGGACGCCCATTCACATGGAGTTGGACTATGTGTAAAATAAGCAGACTGGACACGTGCTGGTAGGATATGGGTGTTACACTGCTCCGGGGACACCTTGCACATGGCTCTGAACAAACGAGGCACCAGGCACCTGCCTGACAATAGACGCAACTGCAGCAAATACCTCCTGTCAAATATTTCCCTGCCCATTTCCATTTCACATATTTTTCTTTTTTTTTTTTTTTTGGGGGGGGGGTGGGGGGGTGTTTTGAGCTGCCATTCACAAACGAACATGGAAACAGAGAATTTAAAGGCCGAATAAGCCAGCAGGAAAGGTAACGGACCAGGATTTACTTATTCATCTCAAACAACCTCCTCTTCTCCCCTTGTCCCAGTTCTGATTGGGACCATGGTAATTGCCACTATTTAGTGGGGAGGGTCCTCAGGAGCCCCATTAGCTTTCTTAGGATGAGTGGCAGAAGTAATCACTTTAGCTATTAGGCAAACAAAAAGAGCTGCCAGTTCTCATAGAGCTTGTGAGACCCACCCAAGCTGCTCCATCCCCTTCCTTTGCCTACATTATTTGCTGGCTGGCTGGCAGAAGAATGCCATCAATGTTTTTCCCTGCTCATTTCCATTTCACATTTTTTTTTTTTTTTTTTTTTTTGGGGGGTGGGTGGGTGTCTGGTTTTGAGCTGCCATTCACAAACGAACATGGAAACAGAGAATTTAAAGGCCGAATAAGCCAGCAGGAAAGGTAACGGACCAGGATTTACTTATTCATCTCAAACAACCTCCTCTTCTCCCCTTGTCCCAGTTCTGATTGGGACCATGGTAATTGCCACTATTTAGTGGGGAGGGTCCTCAGGAGCCCCATTAGCTTTCTTAGGATGAGTGGCAGAAGTAATCACTTTAGCTATTAGGCAAACAAAAAGAGCTGCCAGTTCTCATAGAGCTTGTGAGACCCACCCAAGCTGCTCCATCCCCTTCCTTTGCCTACATTATTTGCTGGCTGGCTGGCAGAAGAATGCCATCAATGTTTGCTAGCTGCTTATAAAACATTTTTCCAAAGGGAAAAAAGTATGATCCCTTCACCTCTTCCCTGCCACTGCCACCCCCACACCCCAACCAGCCATTCAGCTGCTCAGCTGCCTGCTCTCCTCTCTCCCGCCCCTCTGTCTGCCTCTCTTTGACGGTATTTTAAATCCCCTTTAGCGTGTTTCCTTAATGCACTGTCACACATTTTAAATCCAGTTCTTAGTCTGTCAACAATGAACTCTGCCAGCTAAACAGAGCTGAAACTGCTGCAGTTGGCGGCAAAGATCTATTGAAGTGGGGGGTAACATTTTTTCAACAGCAGGCTTTCATGTAAAATACTAAACTGTAGTGCAGTCTTTCTACTATAGACTGCGATTAAACTGTAATTCCTTGATAGACTTATAACCATGATTTCCTACCAGCTGGCCTGGGAAATTATTTCTGTACTTCACCCAACAGAGCTGTTATTTAGACGGCACATACAAAAAATGCACATTCAGATTTGCAGTGCCTGCATTTGGAAGGGAGAAATGTGCTGCAGCTCCAGCCGGGGGCAGGTTTCTACAGTAGATGGCAGCACCCAGGAGCTCTGAAGCTTTCCAGCTGGCCAGGCTATTCCAGCGGCCCTGGCCTTCTGCGGTCTTACTTAATTTCCACACATTACCCACAACAAGGATGTCCTCCTCCTTCCCTGCCCTGCCCCTGGTTGTAGTAACCTCAACTTTCCTTCCAAAAGCCTTTCTTTACGTCCCCCCTTTCAGAGCAGGTGATGCTCAGCTTGTTCTGCTAAAACAACTTCCAAGCAGAGTCAGAACAGAGAACCTGACGCTTTGCTAACTCACTTACTTGACAGATTTATTTCATCCCATAAAAAGAAAACAATATGACATATTCTTCAGGGCACGAAACTTAAATGGGCTTTGTACTTCACTTGCAGCATTCGTGGAGTGAAAACGGAGGAGCAGTAACAGGTAATGCTAACACATTAGCATTACAGGCCAAAGGAAATGAGATGTGGAGAAGGAATGAGCTCCAAGCAACCGTTCTTAGCTTTGCAAACTGAGAGCACAGCATATGTTGTCTTTGTTATTCTCCCACTCTGGCAGAGAGGCATCCCGCTACTCATTTGCACCAGCAACGGGCCATGTTTCCCTCTGTACCAGCTCTGGGTCTTCTCACACGCTTCCCTCCAGCCCATGGCTGTGCACACTGAGGCCTCCGCCCCAGCTTGCCTTCAGTGACTTGTTACACCTGCGTGACTCACACAAATACTCCCAGATTTCTCTCGGGTCAGAGGAACAGTAACCGCCACCTTTCTAAACTGTTCCAGCCAGCTTAGCTAACTTAGACTGAAACAGGTCTGATTTAGACTGAAACTGGCAGAAACAGCACAGTGACAACCCCAGGGGGAATGACCTCTTCAGACAGCACAAGCACAGCCGAAGGGGACAGTGTCCCCCAACACCCCCGCCTTGGCTGCTGTGGCTGGCAGGTCAAGGAGCAGAACTGCTCTGGGCACGGCATGTTTGCTACCACCTACAGCAACAACACGGATGCTCCCCTACACACTCTGCAAGTGGCAGTAGTACAAAGGATCACTACATTCCCCCAAAACATCGCTTGTACATCTTTAATATAGAGATAGGAGTACTGAGGTCCTCAGAAAAACAAAGGGATGGAAGAAAAATCTGCAGAAAACATGAAGATGAGCTCACACTTCTAGTGACAGAGAAACAACAAGGCATGTCGCTGCACAGCAATTGTCTGTTACATGCCTCTGCACAAGGCAAAGGGCTGTAAATCCAAACTTACAATGAACCATGGCATAGCTAACAATGGCCACTATATCAGGCAGGCCTAGTTTTAACCAGAGAATAAAAAGACCCAAAACTGCAATTTTAAAAATTAATACTTACTTATCCCGAACTTTTCCTAATACTGCCTTTTCAAACCTCATTACCTTAGTTCATGCTGATTTGGCAACAAAGGTGTTAAGGAGATCTGCAGTGGCCCTGATAGGAGCGTGGAGCAACACAGGCTGTTTTCTTTTTCCTCCAGATTTCTGTGGTGACATAATGCACTTGAGGAAAGTATAGTATGACAAATAGGAATGGGGAGGGTTAGTACTACCTCTAGTACTATCTTGCAATCCCATTTCAGTGTGTATAAGCTGATTTCTTAGTACAAATGCAGAAGCCATTGCTCCTGCAAATAAAGACCTGGGATTGTTTTCACGTTGTGCACCTGATGATTTAATTTTAGGCCTCACATTTTGTGGGGTGCATTTCCAAGCCTTGTTTTAAGTGCCCAGGCCTCTCTGTTTTGATTCCTGCACTCAGAGGTGGTCCGATAGAGACTGAACACAGGGAAGAAAGGGAAGATAGTGCTGTTTTCTGTGGCTTTCATTCTGCTCCATTCCCTTTCCCAGATTAATGCAATAACTTTCACTGCCACTTTGTCAGTGAGACAGAAATATGCAGCATCAAACATGCCATGTTAAAGTGCTGTCTGGGATATGAGCTGAGGGAGCTCGAGCCTTTGCTTGTGTCAACAGTATCTTTCACATCTCACAGGCATGGGGAGATGAAGGTCACTGAGGAAGAGCACTTGAATCAACACAAACCAAACTGACAGCATTAAGCTTGAAAGAAAAAACTGCTGATTTTTTTTTTCACATTTTTGACCAAAAATAATAGGAGAAAAATATCTATTTAAAAATATCACACTGCTAACAGCCACTCACCCCCAAACCACCTGCACCTTTATGATAACTATAGTACTGTGCCTCCCCAGGACCTTAGCAATGTGAATGCTCCCAACGCACTTGCGATTTCTGGCTTTGTGCAGAACTGAGTTCTGGGACTGGAACTTGCTTCTCCCTCTCTTTAAAGCCACCTTGCCAGCCAGAGATTTGTTGCCACTGGGAAAAGTCCCTGTATGAAATACCAAGTGGATTAGCAGAAAGTGACCGAGGGAGAGAGAAATGCTCATTTTAAGTCTGATCCACGCACCATACCAAGTGAGGGGCAATCTGAATGAACTGGGGATCAAGCTCTAGCCATATTTTTGTCCTGTGTGCATGGAGGTGAGTTTTGTTTTGTGATGAGGCTCCAAATACATCTAGTTTTAAAATACACAGCAGATGATTTCATTTGGCAGCAACACTATACTCCTGTATCATCTTCCACAAATGAGTTCAGAGAACATGAAAAAACCCATTTAATGAATCACTTTCATTATGCTTATATATTAAGTAGGTAAGGACTTCCACCAGCATTGCACAGAGGTGAACATGAAACACAGGAGGGATTAGGAAGCCTGCAAAAGGTGAGACAGAAAGTCCACGAGTTAATCAGAAACACTGCTCCCAATCTTGTGCCATTATCACTGTCTGAAGACATCTGTGCTTGCAGGACACTACTAACTGCTCTTGATACAGCACGATGTTAACAGCATCAAATTGACAGCGGGGATACTGGTCTTCTAAAGGATTGGGATTTTAGTTCCCTCCCTTAAAACAATCAACACAACAGCTACTTGAACGTAGCTGCAGACACATTCAAAAGATGGTAAATCCTACTACACTATTTCAGGAGAAGGCGAGATCAAGGCTAATAAAGAAACAGCCTAGGACATCGATTTTTCAGGTTTACAAGATGTTTCAGACAGAGCTGACTGTGGAATTTGGCATCTTGTAAGAGTTTAGCATGGAAATAATGTACAGTCTCTGCCACATACTCAACTTCAGTATCCATGGTAAATTTTTATGACGGGAGTTGGGGTTTGCATTTTTTTGCATTATGAAATTCTTCGTTTGCCACACAACCAGAAAGAATAAAGTTAAATTCTATATAATGTTGCCCACAGAGCTGGCAATGTCCTTTTTGTCCTACACTGCATTCTCCTGTAAGATCCGTGCTGACTGGGAATGCGATGCTGGAGAAGGCATCCGAATTGGACAGACAGCCAGGGATCCCCAACCAGAATCACAGGCACTCCTGTACCACTAGACAGAGGATGAATATCAAAGCTCAATAGCAATTCCAAACCCTCTGGCTTTTCACTCCCTTTGCTGTAGGAATATGTGCCAAAGTACAGTTAATCTTACTTTTCCCTTTTGTGTTCCTCAGCTAAGTAGTAGCTGGAGACAGAAAAACAGAAAAGGAATATGCTGCCAAGACAGTTTCATCATCAGGGCTGTGTCCCAACACTATGTATGCCACATCATTATGGTTCTTCTCCCCTCCAGATGAAAGGAGAGCACATACAGCCTCCAGACACGAACTCACAGTCCTTTGTACATTCTTACCTGAAAGAAAATTCATGTTGCAAAGAAATGCCAAGTTGCAAAATAGTGGGAGTTTGCACAAATACTTGGTTCAGATAGTAGGCCTCTGTAGTGTATATTTGAGCACCATATTGAACAGCAGTCAGCAATGCACCACTGTAGTCATGAAGACTAACCACATACTGAGCTGTACGAGCAAGAAATAGCCAGCAGCTTAAGAGAAGAGATTATTCCCCTCTACTTAATTTGAAATTGCATATGAAACCTCATGTACCTCTCCACAGTACAAAAGAGATGTCAACAGATCAGAGAGAGTCCAGCAGAGGACTGCTAAGATGGTTAGGGAAATGGACTAGATAAAATACAAGGAGAGGCTGAGGAAACTGGGTTTTGTTTACCCTGGAGAGGACGTGGCCAAATGGGGAATCTAACTGCACGCTTCCACTACCAGAAGGGAGGTTGCAGAGGCAAGAGGCAAGTGTCCTGAGGCAACAGGCACAAGTTGCGAGAACGGGAATTTCAAGCGGGTAGAAGGAGGCATCCAGGTTGTTTGCATTTCTGCGTTTGCTACTTTTCCCTTGCAGATTGCCTTACTGGTGAGATGAGGGGGGTTGAAATGTTTAATCCAGTCACTTAATCCCATTTTCTCATCAACAGAATGTCCATCAAAAAATGAAGGGGAAAAAAAAAAGAGAAAAACAGAGCATGGCCCTGTAAACTTCCTTCCTGTGTGACTAACATGGAGCGGGGGAAAAAACCTGTCCCTCATTTCTGGGACTAGCTGTGCGTATTTGTCCCCCACAGTCAGTGCGAACTGGTGTGGCATGATGCTGTCAATCTGCAGTAGACCCCTGAAGAGGGATTCTTCTCACCTGCAGGGCTACCTATTTTTACCAAGTTTATCAGGTGATTTAAAAGAAGATATTACCTACCCCCCCCCCCCCGCTTTACCTTGTTATTTTTCTCATTCCCCCCCCCCCCCCTTGTCTTTCTCTTTGTAATTTGAGCCATTATGGACATTTCCCCTGAAGTATCACAGGCCACCCTGGCTGCAAAACAAGGAGGCTGAGAGCTATCATGGACAAGGGACTAAGCAGGCTTCTTTATGCTCAAGCCAGCCCCAGTATTTTGCTTTTACTCACCACCTGCCATTAAAACAGGACATCACCCTTAAGCTGCAACAGCAAGCTGACTTTGATATCACTTGAATTACAAAAAGAGAAATACTGCAATGCCCAAGTTATTGCAAGTGAGGAAATTGCAGATAAACAATAGCTTCTGACACAAAGGAGTGATAATCATGTGAACCTCTACAAGTATCAGCTTATCATTCTTATTATGAACCAAGCACCCACTTTCCACTCTATGTAGTATGCTTGTGCATGCTACTATCAAAAATGAACATGAGGATTACATTTAAATCAGCAAACAGTAATGAAATGCTTTGCAGAGAGAACCTGTTAGAAAGGTGGACCTGTTGGAATTACCAGACCAGTCAAATGATGGCCTATGCCAAGAAAATGTGAACTCTGCAGTGCATTTCAGCTTTCTGCCTCTGAGGAAGGATATTTCTTTGAAATACAAGTATTCTGAAAAGCAACGGGGACCTCTGGAAAGCAACAACAAATGAAGATTCTGTAATGACAATTTCAGACTTCACTGTTTACAAATCCAGCTTCAGACAGTAAATCCCCTTTTCCTGGGAACCCTGCCCTGCACAAGTACTGACCTGTGCAAAAAGTGTTTTTCATGACATTTGGCTAAAGACTGAAAGCTGCAAGGTTGACTCATATGCAAGAGGATAGGTGATGGTAAAAGTATGGGGGGGTTTCTTCCCATCTTCCCATGAATAAAAAAAAGAAAAACCAACAACATTTCAGCAAGGCAGGCTTAGCAGTCCTTGAGAAAGATTTTATAAAACCTTTACACAGAATTGCTTTCCCGTTATAAGTTAGCATTGTTGTTCAACACAATGGCCTTCACTTAGCAGGAGACAAGGGTCAGCAGTCATTTTGTGATAGGTAAAAAAGGTGCCTCACAGCACTACAAGGAGTTAAGTAGATAAAACATTTTAGCTGAAAGAGAAAATACCTGCTTGCAATGACATATAAATGGTTTTATGCCCTGCACTTCATGTGCAGCTGTAATGCAACTCTGAGGTCTTCTGAACAAACTCATTCAGAGCTTAACAGAAGGGAAATGGTGTGGCTGTAGCTTCCTCGACTTCATGAGCTCATCTCAGCCAGGTCTGAGGTTATAGAGTCAGTGCACAGTAACTCTGTGAATGCAACCAGGTTTGCCTTTTGCCTGCTCCTCCACTGGGTCCCTACAGTTTCTGGGGTATAACTAATCATCTCCTTGTCAGTAAGTGCGAGATTTGACAAGGCCTTGATTTCACCTTATATTTTTGAGCAATTTAAGTTTTGTTCTGTTTCCACTTAAAATCCCTCAGTTCTCAGAATCAGGAAAAGGAGAGGCTGAGATAATCAGGCCATTATCACAATTACACTTTGGGGGAGAAGGCATAGCTTTTTTAGCTAATATCCCCCTATATAAACTTCCTCTGGCTTTCTGCAAAAATGCACTAATGCATTTAAATAGCATTATATTGGGTATGCTTGTCCCTTTCCTAGGAAGAAGATGATCTATCAACAGGCTCCCTGAACAGCTGACTAACCTGAAACAGTTTCTGAGTTTTGCTTCTACAAATCTGAGTAATCTAAGTATTCAGTTCTGCAAAGAGTTACAGTACGAAACAGCATCTTCATTTCAGCATTTCCCCCTCCCCTCTCTTCTTAATTATTATACTCTGGTCCCAAGCATCTGAACTTTGTAAACACCCTGTAGAACAACTTGCCTAGACAAGAGTTTGTATTACCTACATAAATGTCTATCAGCAACTGAAGTGATGCACAGCAAACAAGAGACTTCCCAGAGACAAAAGGCTATTAATTCTATTTAGTTGCACGTATAAAATGCGCAGCAAATAACAAACATGCACAGGAATGTACACAGCCCTCCCAGAGGACAAAACTCAGAAGTAAAAACCAGGAATGACAGGAATAAAAAAATAGTATTGCTGAAAAACATTAAGCTTTAGAAGTAAAGATCAAATGTTTGCTTGTGAGAATAGGAAAAAAAACCAAAGCAGGATCGGAGAAAGCCCTGTTGGGCGTGGGATTCCTGCCATGACATGGAGCCAGGAGAAGATGTTCAAATAGTATGGTTATTTTGACAAGGAGTATTGTGCTAGTAGGCATTTCATATGAAAAGCAGGAAGTACTCCCCAAATAACACCAGTAATAATAATGTCAGGTGTCTGGTTGCTAGCACTAGCATTTTCCTAGATGTGAAAGAGCAGATGAATGTCTGCTTTTATGGTTATTTGTTGGGCAGGAGGGGTGTCTATGATATTCACAGATTAAAAAAGTATCCTGTAAGAAGTTATCATTATACACCAAATGACTAGGAAGGTCAATGATATTGACTGACTGATTAAAAATGAGGTTTCTATAAAAGAATCAGATGACTAGCTTGTATACAAGAAATACTGCAAATAACAGATAATGCACCAGGGCATTTATTACTAAAACCAATTTGATTTTCTAAGCCTTAGGTAATTTAGAACCTGCAAGTAAGTAAGAAAAAGGCTGTTCTCTAGAAAATATTTCTTCTGGGAAAGAAAAAGAAAAAAAAAAAAAGAAAAGGAAAAACCTGCTAAACATTCTCCCCCACAAAAACGAAAACAGAAAAGGAAATAGGAAAAAAAACCCAACCCTTAAGGTAGCACAGCTCTATGCTTCATAACTTCATGTACTGCATTGTCAACCAGACTGGCAGATATGAGAAAGCTGACAGCTCTCCAGAGGACCCCGGCTGAAGCCGCTGTGCAGAAGTCTGGAACGGCACAGACCTGATCCTGCATGTAATGAGACTGAAGAGAGCTGGAAGGTAAACTCCCTCCCCCAGCTGTAGGGAAGGGGCAGACAGGCTGTCTGCCAAGCCTCATGTGTGCCCCTCTGTGTGTGCAAATGCACATACACAGGCATGGGCCTTCCTTCCCGGGTGGCTTTGCTCGGGGGAGGCATCCTCGTGGGGAGGGGGAACTGAAAAGTCAAGGTTCTGTTTGCCATAAATGCATCGCAAAAAGGCATTAAATTATATTACATTAGAAAAAAGCAACCTGCACTCAAAGTGTCTCACTCACGAGTCCAGAGAATAAACAGTCAAATCAAGGAAATACTGAAATATCTGTGCTCCTCTTTTATGCCTTAGGTTAAGCACACTGGAAAAGCCTCATTAACTGGTGACATTTTTAGCTGAAGGTCTTGTGCACCAGGCTGGCTGAGAATATTAGGCTTCATTAAATTAAAAAAAAAAAAAGGGGGGGGGGAACAAACATAGCTGCTCTAATACTCCATTCAGTTTGTCTAATTCCACTTTAATTGGTATCCATGTAACTGATCTCTTGCATTCCTCACGGAACCGTCGCAGACACACGCACTTCACACAACTGAACACAGCAAACACAATCAATCCTTTATTTTGCTCCCGCTGATGCTGGCCCAAAAAGGCTCTGGAGGAACACAGAGACTTTTCACAATCTCCCGGCAGGTGAGGCAATCCAGAAAACGTGGCTGTGGTGGCAACTTGTAAAGTGCACAGCTCAATGTCAGATGCCAGAGGAGTGGTGGCCTGTTGGTAGCTAATAACTTACCGTGATCATTGTATGAGACAACATAACAGCATTTCACCATTTACTGCAAATTCACCACCACCTATAATGAACAATCAACCGCTAGAAACACTATGTGATTTCTCTTATTGAACGTATACCACTACCATGTTGAGGTCAGCTCTCAGCAAGTTCAGGCTCTCTCTGATCTGTATTTAAAATAGATGCCCTGCCTCTGAGGTCATTTACTCTGAAAACCCAGAGTAAACCTGCTGAAGAGGTTGAGGGCAGGACTCACAGCAAGCTAAAGAGATAGCAAGCCTGAAGTTGACACTGACAGTTGTGTGTTTGCTGCCTATGGCAGGAGCTATCCTGTTGTATCATCACGTCATTTATGACTTAACAGAATGAAGGCTCAACAAAAGAGACTGCAAAGGACAACTGCCATCCTAATGCAATGCAGATGTCAGATCATTCCTACTTCAATAAAGCGTTCTGTATTACCAGTGGTATGCTGGTGTAAAAGGCGCAGAATGGAAACAGGTTTGCAATCTTCATGCTCCTTTCTGACAATAACGCAGAGAAGGGCTTGTTTTGCAGGGTGGTCATACTGCCTCCGCATACGGTGAAATTAATAAACATACAGCTGTACATTAATACATACATATATGTATATACACAGATCCGGAGAGCACCAACACAAGATAGAAAGAGAAAGAATATTATTCTTTGCATAATATTCACAGATGTGACTTTGGGTTGTACCTGCTCTGACATGCAATCTCTCTGATTGCATTGCGAAGTAGTGGTACTTTCCTTTAAGGTGTGTGAATTCCTTAGGAAAGGCAGTTGTGACAATAAGAAGCCTAAGAAGTCAGCATCGAATGGAGATGCTGCTGGCTTGCAGATTTTTAAAGGAAAGTATCTCATTGGACACTCTTTGTGTCCAGTATACTTCAATAAAAATCTGTCACTGTGCAACAATAAAAAAAGAATAGAAATACCAACTGAAGAAAGAATTATTTTATACCCTGATGCCAGTGGCGAGTAGGGTATGTATGAGGATTATGATAATTCTGACAAAATTAATAGGTATTGTCACGCTATGATTTGCGGAAAGACAACGTACTACTTAAGTATAACGCATGTGACGCTAGTAGACCATGCTGGCTTCTTTTAACAATAGACAGAAAGATTATGACCAGGTCTCTGCTTCTCTATCAAATCCCTGCGGTTGCACTGCAGGACAGCCACACTGACCTCACTGATGTGCGCTGCCAAACCCCTGGCACCTTCTCACCCCAGGCACCTTCTCGTGAAGTTCATCTATCAAAAGTCTTTAAAGGCAGTAGGAGGAAGAGTCCTTTTATTCATCAAGAGTTTAAGTTAGTAAAGAAACGCTTAAGAAAGAGAAAGGACACAGAGTTTCACTTTTCAAAGTGCCGAGACCCTTTTATTCCCATTAAAGAGAGCTTTAGCAGCATTGCAGAATGACTTGGAATAGGGGAGAGAATGGGAATTTTCACTCTTTGCTGAGCCTGAAAGACCTAAGGGAGGTGACCCAGCACACAGTTTTTACTGCACATCATGGAACTAAACCCCACAGCTTCCATTCACATGTCCATTCTTGCCTTGCTCATTTTTGCTAATGTGCCATGTTCTCTCTTTCTGCCCTGCTGTTCTAATGTGTTGTTGTTTCCTTTTCCAGGAGATAATTGATTAATGCATGAACTATAGCAAAACTAAGCAATCAGAATACAAACTAAGAAGGAACAGTGCATTGGAAAGATATGAGTTACTCCTTGTAACCTGCATACTAATTTAACTTTCACTGGCCAGAACCAGTCTGGCCCCTGGAACTCAGTCCAAGAAGACACTCCTCTAGAGCAGATGTTCCCCAAGGTGCTCTGCACGGGAGAACGTGCCAATGGTGATGACAACGTTTTGACAAAGACAACGCTTCCGTGATGTCACCATCCCCCATGCTCAAGTGATCTCAGACACTCACCCTCAGCATCCCCCAAACCGATCACAGAAGTTGTAATATGTTTGTCCTCTTCTCACTTCCACGGCATCCAACCAGACCACCTCTTCCATACAGGAGTGTTTGGGCCATGTTGAGTGAAACTACCGGCCTGTGGAGATCATGGCTTCTTCCTCACCTCCACCACATGGTTCTCTGCCTTCCCTTGACTTAGCAGTCACTCACAAACACCGACAGTTTCTTAAGGTGATCCCTCTGTCTTTGCTTTCCTCAAAGCCAGCAGAGACAGGCACTTTCAAAGGACTGCTCAGAGCATGCCTCTGTTTTCTGTGTTCTTACTGCCCCTCTGGAAGTATCGTCTTTCTCCATTAACTAACAGGGGCAAGACAGCTATAGGCCTCAATGTGAGTTACCTTCTCTGATACCCTCCTGTAATCTTTGGGAGCCTGCACAGCTGTATATGCTGTGATGTGACTCTCTCTTTCCCACTCCTCCATACTCAGGCGTGTACACACAGACACACATGCAAGCATTCCCAAGTCTTCATTGCTACAGTTTAGGCTGATGAAAAGAGCGGCTTTATGGAAATCCCCTCTGGGACTGACTGTACATTCTGTAAAACTGCCTCTACAGCAAGTAAATAAATAAATAAACAATGTGATCCTCGTTTTTGCTTTAGACTATAATTTCCTTTTTAATAACTGTCTGCTTTCACAGCACACTCACTAACTCAACAGTATTTAACAGGAGGCTTATACTATTTTCAGGGGCCTTCAATTATGAATCAGACTGTAAACGTCTTCCTCTTTTTGTTTTTTATTTCCTCTAACACTTTACTAAGTGGCAGTGTATTCAAATTCCTCTTCAAACAGATGTATTGCTTCGAGTTTTTACATTAGGGAATAGGGCTATTCTCTTCCTGCCTGACTGTACTTTCTCCTCATGGCCATCAGATTAAAAAACAAAACAAAACAAACAGAACAAAACAGCACGCTAAAAAAGCCCACACACCAAATAAACATTGTCCGAGATGAATCTGGTGTTTCAATCATTCAATGTTCCTTCATCTTGCTACATACAGCATATTTTGTTGAAATAAATAGAAACACTTAAATCTCACAGTCACCTCTGTCCATTTTAAATGCCAAAACACATCTGACTTCATAATGAACTGCAGAGCTGTTTATATTGCCTCCATGTTTTAGAATTAAGCAATAGTCCCCATGAAATCACTCATTACCACCAAGTTTGCTTACTAGAGCCTCAGCAAGTGTAAGGGCAGTTAACTCTCTAACACCGTGATTGCCAAGTCCAGTAATGACTTATTCCAGGTCTTTCTTCTATTAGGTATGCCACTCCTTACAGAGCAGAGTTTTTACAAAATGCTTTTAAAGCTACATCTCTGACTGATTGTTCAATAATAAACGTAAAAAGTAGATACATGGGGTAAAGTTACTGGGAGAAAGCTGTATCCTAAAAGGGCCAGACAACAGGACAACCTTCATTTAGAAGTCGGAGCCACAGTCTCTAGGCCAGTAACAAGAAGCCTGAGAAAGGGGAAATGCTGTCACAGAGAACCAGCCACGACACATTCAAATTTGGCAAGAGAGGTCAGGAACAAAGTGATGCTCTCAGACCACTGCCAGTGAGAACTGGCTAGGCATGATGGGGAACCAGCCAAATGTTCTGGCTTTCCACTCTTGGGTATCAACAGCAGACACAGAAAGCAAAGAAATTCCCAGCCATTCCAGCTCCTCTGCATTGCTCACATGTCAATTGTGATTGTGTTCAGCTGATTGTCTCTTTGGAGGTCAAAGTAATAACCCTTACTCCCAGCTTAGGAAGAGGGCAGAGATGTTTTCTGATAATGAAAATTAAGCAGAGTTGAGTTATGCTTCAGGAACTCATACACGACATGGTCCAAGCTTTGAGAAGGAGGGAAATGTGAGAGGGCTTGTATTTCACTTCTTACTCCAGCAGCATCCAGATGATTAAAAGGGATTCTGTCATCAGCTGTCATTGTGAGCCATGTGGTTGGACCTCACTGCATGTAACAGGCCAAATTCAGACTTGATTTATGAGGATGAAGCTCATACAAGACAAACAGAGATGTTTCTGGTTGAAGTCAGTCTGAATTGAGTCCCAACTCTTCAGGAATCATAGGAATTTTGATGGCAACAAAGGGTGCTGGCTTCCTTGCAAAGGGAATTTGCGTCTATTTTACCGCTTACTGAAGGGAAGGGCCGGGCTTCCCACAGCCCTGAACTTCAGTCAGTCATTGACAGGACTGCAAAACTGTATCCTGGTGTGGCAGGATACTCTAAATAAATCAAACATGCCTTGATTTACCTGTCTATATTTATTAATATATCTGATTAGCCTGTGAATACAATAGCTCAATATGCTAGGAAAGGGGGATATGTCCTGAAGTCTACTGGACTGTGAAGTGGAGGGCGAGAGGCCATTCGTGTCTTCAAGAATGGCAGGACAGAGACTGCTGACTTAATTGTAAAGCAAACTGCACCACAGATTTACAAGATTACCTTCAGAAAAGGATCACAGGCTACTTAAACATGGTTCTAAGCAGTGAATACATTCAATAAACAATTTTGCCCATTTTATATTTAGTTTGTAAGTATATATATAATTATACCGTTACGTAAATATTTTAGTATTTATATACTATGAATATTCTGTTTTTAAATCTGTTATAAAAACACTCTGGCTTAAGTTTATTTAAACCAAGAAGGAAGACTTGCTTTTTTAGATATTCAAAATCATTCTTCTATTAATGCAGTGTCTGAATGACTCTGATGGAGAATGCTACAACTGCCAAGCTCTTAGGACCCTGGTTCTATGTCTGCAACTACCAAGCTGTTAAGACCACGGCTCGATTTAAGTCTATTTTCAGTTTTTCTGTTATACACCTAGAATCAACTATATTTCATGCAGTCCTGATACTAGCGTTCAGACTGCTTATCAACTGAAAGTTTAATATCACACGATAACATCACTATGTGCTGTCAGTGGAGTCAAAATATGAATATATTGCTAGACAGCAGTGGGATTTATTTTCATCCTCTCTAAACACACGCAGGCACAGATATATGTATCTATGGTACAGGGAGGTAGGGAGGGAAGCGAGCTTTTCAAAGATACAAAGAGAAATTAGTTGCCCAGTACCTTTCCATTATATAATATATATGTATATATTATCTATATGGTAAAAACATACCTGTATATACATAATTGCAAATAAAAAAGTTATCTATAACACCTGCATCGTACTAGCACTTTCAAACTTTTCTGCTAGGAAATGAAGCTGAGGTATTGGGAAGTTGAAAAAAAATTGCCTATTCTTACTCTACTGCTGACATGGAGAAGAACAGCTGAGAGCAGAAATGAACCCATACATACATAATATATATTTTAAGGCAGAGACAGAAACAAAATTCCTTGAAGATCTCTTTTTGCTACACTGCAACTTCAAGGAGTCACCAGTATTAACTGATGTTCATATATTTTTCTCAGTTACAAGCACAGGTTGCCACTCACTCAAATGCTGTTGATCTGGCAGCCGAGCTTGATAAAAGAACAACGGTGCCTTTTAATTCCACATGGGCCAAGCTCGAGCAGTAAGAGAGCATTACGCTATTATTGTAAATTACACTGACAGTGGAGGGCTGCTGGGGTTATATGGGATAAGCAATGCTGCACAGCCACCAGTAGTAGAGGTAATTAGCTGGTGTAATGAAGAGTGAGAAAAAGGAGAAGAGCGTTGGACAGCAGAGTGTTGTACTGTCAGCATTATCATTCTCCAAGGCTTCGGCAGAACAATGCACTGCTGAGCCTCTGGTAATCTCTACACATGGCTACCCATGAAGAGAGTAATTAAGAAATGTCATTGCCTCCTTGGGAAAATACCATCGCGTCTCAAAAGAATGATGATAATCTCCATAACAGCCCCGTTCTCTCTCTCTCTCCTTTTTGTTTTGGTGGAGAGTAAAAATGCGTGACAACACACTCTAAGCTAAATGCTCTTTTGTTCTTCCTTTTGTTACACATCAACCCAAATAAAGCGCTGTCGTTGAGCCAAAACAAAGCTAGATTTAGAAGCAAGTGCATGCACTCCCAAAATCTGGATTACCAGGCAAAGCCAGACCTGCGTTGGCATTCCTACTAAAAAGAGTATTTAAAATTCAAGTGTCTGGCACAAGAGAGGCAAAATCTTATAAAGTCAAGTCTGCAAAGAGCAAGGCTTTTACAGGAGCTTCTCGATCTGACAAGCACCGAATGATTTGGTGAAAGAGGCAGTGCTACAGCCCTTGTCCAAGGGCCAGGGAAGTCAATGCAGGACTGCTGTTTCAGGTCTGACTTCAACTGAAGTTGCAGCCATGTTACCTAGGAAAAAGATCAATACTTCCAGGCCGACGTAAACAAGACAATGGCTATTTTTCTAGCACTGGGCCAGACTCATGTCATCCTTCACTAGGTGACCTTTGTATCATACTCATTCTTTGTCAATCAGCCATAAAAGACTGACACCGTTAATTGACACCATGCTTGAAAATATATACATAAAACTGACCTTAAAGGTTACTACCTATAGTTTTCTAATAAAGATTTTTCAGAGAACTCCATACTGCTGAGGAACAATGCAAAGACCATTGCCAGGAGTCACTGCGGAAGCTAGAAACATTTCTGCCGTTCTTCCTCTCCCTGCCTACTAGATGTGTACCACTGGAAATACATGAGAGCTGAAAGAGATCTTGCTTGTCACAGCTGTACCTGTATAAATACCAGAAATCCCCTTACAAAAGGTGTGATTAATTACACAAGCAAGGATTTCCGAGAAAAAGGGTTAGTGCAGCAGTCTGCTAATGAGGCTGATCAATTCAAATACTTCTTTCCTTCCCCAAAATTTCATTCCAGATTGTTTACTCTACTCTCTGAAATTAAGCAGTTGTGTCTACACAGCTAACATACCTTTGATTCTCCAATTCACTGCACATTTGGATTGTACTGGAGGTAAATATTTGCAGCTGGAAAGTAGACAGCTGAGAGTTTAAATGTAACAATTGCTATTTCTGTTTATTCCAGCCTGTTTCTCTGATAAAATGCAAAGGATGAGATGAGAAACTTTCATGTAAAAGGTGTCTTTCTGTGTTACACAGCGCAAAAGGCCCACGTTCCCGACTCGGGGTTCTCAGACCCTAATACAACTCATAGTCACTACCACTGCTCACATGTTTCATTCTGGAAACCTTTAGGCAGAAATACAGCATTGATTAGTACGTTCTGAGATTCTGAGCAATTTTTTCTGCAAGCATGATTACATACAGAATACTGATGCCATGTTGAAAGAATAAAAGGGGAAAATTAAAAACAAACAAAGAAAAAAATCCTTTTCCAGCCTCCACTGATTATGGTTACGGTCATTCTCCAAAGAAGCCTGATGGGTCCCTGTTAGCTATCTCTAGCTTCCCAATTTCAAGACAGTATCTAGTGACACTGCTGGTTTAGTCTGGCATTCCCCCTCAGAATACAGCTGAAACCAACCAGGTAAATAACTAGGCAAAAGATAATCACAATGAGGTTAAAAATATAATGGAAAAATGAATATTTAAAAAGAGCTGAATACAGCGTTTGGAGGAAATGGAAATGATGGAAAATGACAACTCCTCATGGGCAGATTCAGAAAGAAGGGGTAGAAAAAAGTAAGGCTTTTTAAATGGCTGTTGGAAGAAGGGCTAAGTATTTTTAATTTTGACATTGAACTATTGCAAGAATAGTAAAGAAAGACTAAAATCTGTTAAAAGTCCAAGTGGAGAATTACCTCTGCAGTAGACACATAATCTTGCCTGATAGAGTTGCAATCCCTGCAAAGGCTGTATTAAGAGTTTTGACTTCCTTTATATCTTTGCCTCTGTCTACAGCAATAGACATTTTTCTTCAGCTATGGATTGGTGGATTTGTACGAATACAGAGGGCATTTTCTACATGATTCCTATACATTCAGTAATGATGTCCCCGAGTCTTTTGAGTGAAAGTTGCAGAAAAAATATAGGTATGATAGGGATGTATTCAACTGATACAGCCTGAAAAAGCTGCAAGGATCCTAAATCTCCTTTTGATTTCATGCGCAATATAAATTCTGAAGCAGTGGGCTGTGTCTGCCCATTTATGTTGACCTCAGTTGTTCTGTCATTGACTTCAACAGACCCCTGATCTTATTCCAGAAATGTCCAAATATGACAAAAGGATGACCATTTTTTCCTTGGTTTATCAAGCCTAAAAGTGAAAAGTCTCAACAAGAATTCGTGTGTATAAGGTCCTGAACCAGGTGCTGACAACCAGCCCAGATAATTTGGATGAATACTTATCAAGTATGCCTCATCAGGAATCGTTTTCAAAAGCAGCGTTCTTCATAGTAAGCAAAATGATTTAACACCATTAGTATGGCTAACCTCCCACATTATTTTTATTTAGCTCGAACAAATCCCCATAGATGCTTTGACTCCAATGGATTTGCACCTAGAAGGAATTTGCTCACATATTTTCAAAGGGATTTACAATAAAAAGTAAAGCTCTGAGTCTGTACTATTTTGATGAAATATTTGACTGAATGGGAAGATACAACTTCATTCTCATCTTTCTCTAAAGCCACTCCATTTTCTAAGATGTGTCCCAAGGAGCAAAGAACTATAGAGCTTCAAAGCAATGGAGAAACACTTGGCTGAACACTCTGGGCCCCAGTAAAACAGATTTATTTTCTGGGCTACTTTGCTATGATGCTGTAAAATGGAAAAAGAGAGAAGGGTAAAAAATGCACGTGGTGGAGGAGAGTGGAAATTACATTTAATAGGGCTATAAAATTCTGCCTGACTCAGATCAAATGCTTCTGTCACTGCTGTCAGGCAAAATTATGGCAGATCAGTATTAACAGTGTGTTCTTTTGAATCTATAGTCCTGCTTCTCATATTGATTTGTGGCAATGGGTCAATACAAAATCCTTAAAAAAGTACATATATATGTGCATATATGAGTCGTAGCCAGCAATGCTAAATTTGTGTGTGCATGCATGTGTGCATTTCGTTTCATTTTGCTCCCATTTGCCACATGAACGTCTTTTCAAACGCATTCATTATTGTGACAACAGGTTGAATCTGCAATTCACCATCTGCCTAAACAACATTAACCTTCATGCAACCTCATATTATTATTGTTAGGCTTTGTCTGAAATTTAAAATCCTCCTAATATAGGCTGGGGGACAACCTTTGCACTTAACATCATCCCTTCTGTTACACCCACAACCATCCTTCTCTAGTGCAGCTGGAAACTTGCATTTGAGATTGATTTTATTTACTGAAACGCGCTCGACTCTTTTAAGACAGCACTAGTGTGTTAATAACTGCCTTGTACCACCGGACAGTCTTCAGACACACACACCTCCACAATCCTACCTTTCAGCAGCTGCAACTTCTGAACAACGCTCCTGGGCTGCTGAAGTACATCGCCAAATTCCCTTTTCTCCGCTTCTAGAGACACAGGTACAAGATTTGCCAACCACTTTAAATACCACAATGCTACTCCTTCAGAATCTTTTCGAAGAACTACAAGTAGTTCTGGATGTTAAGAGTTTCCATGGAAAAATACAGCAAAGTCCCTCTAGTGGGAGTATTAACACAGCTTGCTGTTGCAACATAAGCACTATAAGGCAGTGGCACCACATCCAGCACTCGCTCCTTGGCAGCAAAAGTACGGAATGAGACTAAGTTAGTTCAGTGAATGCTGAATATATTGGACATTCATCCTACTATTTTCATGAGAGCACAAAGCCTTTCCATACACCCAAATCTAACCCTCCTAACAGAAGGCTGATTATACATACATTTATAGCATGTGCACAGCTAAATAAAGGATCAGCTTTATTACTTTTAAAAAATATCTTGTATTAGAGAGAGTATTTTAAATCAAAATCAAATTCAAAAACTCTTTCCTGAAAGTATATCACAATTTAATAATCCAGGTTACAGCATCTCTGCGCTACTCTTCCAGAGAAGGAGGTAGGTGTCTTCCTCATTTCAAACTACCAGCGTGTGTTTGGCTCAGACCACAGCTGGCATATCTGTTTGACTGGTGCTTGGAGTGAATGCCAACTGCAGTCAGGACAGACTCCAGTTCAGGAAAACTTCCCTGTGTGTGAAAGGGCACATTAAGCACACGCTTAAGGACCTTTCCTCAATCACACTCAAAGCCAAAACTCATTTTTCAGTGACCTGATTTAGAGGTGCCTGAGGTAGGAGCAAAGGTTTCATTGACTTTCAGTCAGCTAGAGGGTTCAGAGCCCCACCTTCCTGGATTCAGGGGCTGTGCACAATGAGACGGTGACAGTCCTGCACACTGCTATCTGCTACTGTCTACATATTTCCAACTCAAATTTCTTAATGTCATTTGGGCAATGGGTCTCAAATGTGACCACAGAAGACACAAGAAAAGAAGCCTGCTAACCACTTCACGGTTCATTTCATGGTTTCACTCTTGAAACTGCCAGCAGGAAACTGAAGCAGTTTTTCTGAGATTTAGACACTTCTGCAATATTAAAGGTGACTTTATATAAAGAAGATATACTTTTATACTTCAAATTGTTGCTTTCCTAGTGGCAGTAACTTGCGCTGTCTGTCAACTAGGTACTCAGCTATACTTTGATCCAGAAAGGAGAAATCTGGTGTTGCAGCTAAAAGTGTTTTGAAAGATAATACTTTGCATTTTTCTTTTTATTATTTCTGAGAAGAACATGCTGGTTCCCTAGCTTTCCAGGAACGTACAGCCTTTACCTTCATATGTTTCCTCTCCTTATAGATCACACTGCTCCATGCTGTTAGTCCTCTGCTCAGTTCTAAACAGACCTTTCTACTGTCGCTACCGTTAGCAAAATATTTTTATATATACTGTAAAATTTACTTTCATCATCCACTACTGCTATGTACTTAACATTCAGAAATTAAGTTGGCAGTGACTGGTCGCCATTCCCACTACCTTTGAAATCTAACTTTTCAGTTTGTGCCTCAGATGGATTTTTTGCAGTGATGAGGTGTGAGCCCAGTTGCTCCCATTCTACCCTTTTTCCCCCTGTGTAATTGCACTGGCACAAGAGAAAACTGGGATGGAATTAAAATAAAAGGTAGCCACTAGAATCAAGCCCCCAGATATCCTGGGATCTCTGGGAAAGGCTGGATCTGGGTCTAAATTCTGAAATTTTTGCTTCTCTCTGGTCATGACCGGGGCTAAGTCTTCCTGCACTCAACGGAAGTCATCACACCTATCAGTAATAAGTTCTGCTAGGGTCCCACTCCTGCAGAGGCTGAATGACGTATCTGAGGATTTAGATGCCAAGGATGGCAAAGATGTGTCTCTTCGAAAATAAACATCTTTGTTTTGTTTCTGCATGCTTGTTTGCTATAAATGCTTTAGCTAAGCCTCAATAGCTATATTTCACTGGGACAACATTATCTGTTGACAATTATGCAATTCTATTAACATCATTGCCTTTTTAATCTACGAAAGGTTATATTAAACAGAAAGAAGGCACACAGGAGACTACAGAATGGAAAGTACCTACCCTTTTAGGGAAAAAAAAGATGATTCAAATGATCATCCTGACATTTATTTTTATACGAAGGAAAACAGAACAAGAAACATAACAGGGTATTTTGGTGACCTGAATACTAACAGAAAGTAAATTAAAACTCACACAATAAATGCAAATGACAGGACAGATTCTTCCCTCTGCTCAGGTATGTTTACAAGGGTGGGGTGAATAAGATTAACTGGGAAATGGTTATTTCGTGGACTCGTTTGCATCAGCCATTGCTGGACTGCCTGATAAAGCACAGTGAATATCGAAGAGGATGATCTAATGTATGCTACCTTACTATAGACCCTTAGCTGTCTAAAGAATCTAGGAAAACCAAAAGCAACGACTACTTTTGAAATATTAGTAGTGTATGAAGCGATAGGATGAAACACATCTACCAACTGACATTTATGCCCAGCCCAGCACTGAATGAAAATTCCAGCACAATTTCCAGCAGCCAAGCTATTCTTGTTGCAGGGGCTTTGTGGAGAGCAGAGCCGCCCCAAACGCACCCCTTCCCATGGGCACAGCCTCGGGAATGTGCATTCCAAACCCTTACACCCAAGGGAGCCACCTGGAGAATAAAAGAGCTGCAGGCTTTCTCTGCATCTGGAGGTGGAGTATTACAGTGTCGATGAAAACATGACAGGCAGACAGAATTTGCTTATTTTTCTTAATTTACAAAGTGTGTGTGTGGGAAGCCCTAATTAATCTAATAAGTTATACACTCTGAATACTGTGCTCAGTTCTACCCAGAAGGCTCCCTCCAAATCAGGACTACAATTCAAAATTGTCTCCGTGTCCAAAAGTACCACTGCTTTAGTCGCTTCCAAAGTGTCACCTTTCAGCTGGAGTCGCTGGCCAACAGCATACTAAACTCTGGAAGTTGGTAAATGCTTCTCTCACTTACTGAGAGAAGCCACTTACTTGTGGCTTGTGGTTTTTAATTAACTCTGGTAGAAGGGTGGGCAAATACATGGGGAAGAACTGTGCATTCTTCTTTCCAAAACTGAAATTAATGTGCATATACATTTTTCATGAAGCACAGGCAAAAGGTAGTTGAGACAGCAGCGAATTTACTGATGCTTAGGACACTGCAATTGACTGACTTTCCTACCTTAGTGATCCCATTAATTATTAGTTCGGAGATTTCAGAAAAATCTGTTTACAACCATTATCTGTTCAAGTACATCTGGATGGGCTTGTGACCTATAGTTAACTGGCTCTTCGCATCACTCAAGTACTCTTCCCTTTCCAAGGCTATGCTGCCTATTGCACATAGTGTAGGAGGGATCTGTAATCACAACGCAGAAAGTAGAGAGAAGGAGGTTATTTTTTGTAAGTTCTGTTAGTGCTTGAAAGGTTGTACATTGAATGGAGGGGGCATCTGAAGCAGAAGAGAAACATGACGGCATCTTTCTTGGGAGCTGACGCTGTGTTTTGCTGAAGTTGAATGAGGGCAAAATTGCTAAAGAATTCTAGCAATTGCACCCCTGTTTGACATTAGGGCCAAATCCCTGAGAGCCAGATTATGACTTCCTATGATGGACAGCACTTTGTTCCACGTGCATGAATAGAGGTATTATGAGATGGTCCTTGGAATTCAAACTGCTACCAAGGAAATCACATTTCCTATGAAAATGTGCATATTCAGCCCTTAGATTTTTCACTGTTCCTCACTTGCTCTTTTCCTAATTTTCATCTTGAGACTTGTTCTCTGCACATGGTTCCTGTCAGACAGAGGTAAAGAAAAATTAGTAGTTCAGTATGGAGAGCCAATGAAAGGCATGAAAGTACAGGAATACTTTTTATACTTTATTTTGTAGCTATGATACTGTGTATTTCTAATGGTGCTCCTCACAGAAGTATTTGCTTGCCCTTTACTAAGCAGTCAGAATTACTCAGTCTGGAACTGCACTTTCTTACCTGTCTTTACTTTACCTGAAATGACTGATTAGAAAACTGTATTTATAATAGAAGTAACGGGTAATGCCTGCTACAGGTCTGTATCTACAAGGACCTAACACTCAGAAAAAGCCTTTACAGAATCTTATTTCATTTGTGACTGGAAAGGATTTGGGCTTAGAATAAGGCAATTACACAACTGAGAAACTTACACCAGCCCACGTTCTCTGTGAAGAGCTGTGAATAGACATAGAAATGTTAGTTAGAAGGGACCTCTGTAGGTCACCTAGTCCAACCTTCTTCTCAAAGCAAGACTATCACCAGTGCTGATTCTACTTCTCCAAGTATTTTTAAAACAAACTGGTAATTTGCAAACATTGTTTTCTCTAAACAATTCATTTCTTCATATGCAATGAGTAAAAGATCTATAAATAAAACCATCCCTGAAGATAGAAGAGATCACACTTCTCTGTCTAGCTATGAGGTGGCCTTTCACCAGATCTGTAAGTTGACCAATTGTTACCATTACTTTAACTTACATTGAGGAGCTCAAACCATAAACCAGCCTCCCGTTGGCCTTCTTTAATCACAGGGAAAGCTGGTCATGGCACACAACTGCATTCATATGAAGACAGTCCTGCATTTCTCCATGAAGAAAGACAATGTTCTGGTCAATTGCTACCAAGCAGATCCCCAGTAAGTGGTTCAATACACAGAGGGCTGTTTCTATAAACTTACAAACTATTTCTATGAAAAACAACAGTCCTACTTGCAGTCATGTTATTTCTACCAAAGTCTGCTCATAATAAAACTGAGGACTGAAACAACTGGTTGCACCAAGACGACAGAGCAACATTTATGTTCAGAACGCCACATTTTCTGTTACTTTAGGCCGAGGTTAAGTCTAAGCTATTTAGGCACTAAAATTTTGTTGAAATTCCAACAATTGTGTTAGAGAAGCGTCGCTAACTCACTAGCACCACCTACACGTGCCAATGGCCAACAATGATACACTTAGGCAACATTAATACATCCAGTAACTGCAGAAAAGATAAATTAGTCCCTGTGGGGGTATTACAGGGCTGTAATTTCAGTTCAAGTTTCTATGACACTACAAGCCAAGAGACTGAGGTCTGAATCACACTTAACCTTAATTAGAAATGGCAAGCTTTGGAAAGCCATCTATAACTTTCCTTTTAAATGGCATGCTGTACTAGTAAATGAAATGGTTTTACATGCCTTTTACCAGTTTCCACTAAGGCTAGTTCAATTTCAGAATTCATTCTTTAATTGTGATGTTATCTGAGAAGAAGCCTTTCTAAATGCCAAGGTAAATGAGCATCAGCAAGGTGATGGATGAAAAAAGGAATGTGCTCTGTAGATAGACGTCAGTATATAGATAGAGATTCAATTAAATAACATTTACCTGGGCTCTTATGTTCCAGTCCTGCTATTAGATCACCATACTTAAGCCCAGACACCTTCAAAAGATTGTAGATGGCCAGGAAAATCCATTTCCTGGAATAGGAAAAGCTTTGGATACATAAACATTCAGATTAAGTTTTCCTCTGATTACCATCTAGAATGAAGAGAAGTTGCATCCAGCTCCATATAATACCCAAGTACATCAGCAGCCTTGAAGTAGGATTACCAGACTCATTACATGGCATAGCAGAAAGTGTGACTCTTCTGGAGACTGCTGATGTTCGAAATGAAGGGCTGTCCTTCCTTTGGTTTTTTACTTGTTTTTTTCCTTTCTTCCTAAAGAATCACAAAAAGTACTTGGCAATAAGCCAGGGATTCTGTTTTAAAAACTGTACAGAAGACACCTACACAGAGATGTGTTTTCCATTATTGAACCGGTACTGACTGTTAGAAACTTTAGAAAAAGTAGTGTGTTATAGATCTGCTGAAGCTAAAATACCTGCTGTTCCTAACAATCTCCAATTTGCTGTCAAAATAACCATTAGCTGTCTCTCTTCAGGGCAGTGAAAGATTAGATTATCAATTATAAAACAGACTGCTTATGAGTCTCTGCTATCCATTTCTGGTAAGTATGTTTCTTTGGCTTCATAAACCAACAATAGGCCTTAAATGATGTGGTGTTGTCTGTGTCAACTGCATCTAGGAAGCCAAAGATTTAAATTAGATGGTGCAACTCCACAGCTATGTATCTGTGTTCCTCATCATTCTTACTCACAGTATTTCTGGGTATTGTAACTGGCTCAAACACTTTTGACTTTGCCAAGCAATGTTCCTGGTGGGAATAGAGAGGTAATGAGATTTTTAAAAACAGTTGAGATGGAAATAAAAGTATGTCCATATAACTTGAGAAAACTAGCTCTGTGGCATATTCAATGCAAAGATTTCATCCTGGCTTTTATCCATATTCTACATTTATTTAGAAAAATATTATCACATCTCAGACTTACCACCTGTCAGCTCTGATTTAGTAAAACATCGTGTGTGCATGCTACAACCCACTGAAAATGCACAGTAGAACTGGTTAACGTAAACCACCTTTACCTAAAAAGTTTACCTAAAAGGGACCTCACATAATCACATTGTTGTGCAAGTAAAGAAAGCTGTAACATATAGTTGGTTACTGTATGTCAGCTGACAGGTGGAAATTTATTAAGATATGCCAATTCGCATACTTTCAGATAACCACAAAGGTGAATGCTTTGTCTGTAAACTGGAATCTAACTATTGCACTTATCTTTGGGTTTACATAAATAAACAAACCTGTGACAGATCTGGCATATGTAATCTTATGAAATTCTCTCAATTTGAAACAGTCGAGCAGTAACACTTGGCACTTATATAGTGCCTTTCATTAGAGGACCTCCAAATGCTTTATTTCATTAAGGGCTGCAAGGCCATTTGCTGAAAAGAGTTTAAGTCATGTGTCAAAACCTCATTAAAACAATCAAACAAACAAATCTATTGAAAAGCCAGGAATAGAATCCAGCCCTTTCTAACCCCACATCTTGTCTTTTACCATAAAAACAGGGACTTCCATTTGACTCTCTGCCTTCTGAACTAACACTGAGTGCAGGTGCCACTGAAGAAAGAATGCTAGCAACTGGCTAGAGCAGATTTTTGCTTAAGAGTCAATGGCATTTTGTCTTCTACTGCTTTAAAATGTAAATGATCTTTTCTTCACCTTAATTTGTTCTGGGGCAAA
This sequence comes from Pygoscelis adeliae, assembly GCF_000699105.1. Lineage (NCBI taxonomy): Eukaryota > Metazoa > Chordata > Aves > Sphenisciformes > Spheniscidae > Pygoscelis > Pygoscelis adeliae. Next base: position 2,387,399 of record NW_008825268.1, on the reverse strand, counting down.
TGTTCACATTCAAGATTAAAAGTGTATCTCTTCTCACTGCATGCAGCCTGGATGAAGTGAAAGATTATCATTCATGAAAACAATGAGAAACCAGAAAGCACCTCCTGACAGGTTATGCACACAATCTGACTATGAAATAAAAAATGGTCTGAGGTTACCTTTACCGTAAGTGCCAGATGACTTCACATGGTTGACTCTTCAGTTGCAAGCCACTAGCCATGCTTCTTTAGCATAATTCCTATACTGCATAAGCAGGAGGCATGCACTTGGCACTTAGCAAAATTCTCTGCAATGCACCTGCTTTTCTGCTTCTCAGTTTGCAGATTTCCAGTTTAGATATATTCATCATATAAAGCAACAGAACATTAGACCTTACCAAGCAAATAAATTCAAGAATGTAATGTATAATTTCTTTCTTTCTTTGCTGGACAAAACACCAAGAGGCCTAACACTTTGCTGCCAATACAGAAATGTGCATGTACACGCACTTAAAAATGAAAAGAAAAAGGTAAATGAATGCACCAGAAAAAACCCCATAGGTTGATATATACAGCTAATTAGAAAGTTGTAAGAGGATATGAAGATAAGGTACATCAAAATAGCCCCTGGAATCTACTGCGAGCATTTTAATGCACTTGGACTCCCATCTGTCCATCAGGATTTCCAGGACAAAAATACAAGCAAGTGTGCTCTGGAGCACATATATGGTAAATGCAATATGTCTCGCATGAATTGTGCATGCTCAGATCATCAACACCATTGTTTGGCATGTCCTGAATGTGTTGCAGCTTTGGGCATGTTGCACAGTCTGCACATGCACAGAAGTGCAGGATTTCTGGTCTCCCAGAACCTGGAGATGAGCAAGCCCTGCAAAGCATCAGCCTGCACGGCATTTGAGCACTTCAGCCTCCCCCAAAACACAAATGCAGGTTGTTTTGTTTCTCCAAACAGCTATTGATGTAATTATCACAACTATTCTGGAACATGTTATATCACTGGTAAAATCCTGATATTAGTCCTTTGTATGGTTAAAAGCTTTTAACAGTTTTTTTTTTAATTTTTATTTCTCTCCCTTTGCTTAAATAATTGTATATTATTTTATATTGTTATGACACATCTACTCCTGTAATCATAATGTGACACCATATCATGACAAAATACATAGTGAAGGTATCAATTTCTTTTTTTATAAAATTTTACAATATTAACAAGCATTAAAAGCAGCTACTACTTAAAGAACACTGCAACAGCTTATTTCTTTGATAAAAGCATCTCCTTGTTTGTGTTGCAATGAAATAGGTGCTAATCAAAAGTATCTTCAAAAGTTTTTCAATTATATTTTATAATAATAATATAAATATATTATTATATATTATATTATGTCAGATGTATCATATTATGATATACTTGACATACCATAGTATACCTTTCAAGAAATAAAGTAAAAATACAAGATGAATGTATTTTAAATGAACTTTCTTGAGTTTATTTCAAGCTGAAATATGCCAAGTGCATTTTTGCAGCTTCTTTTTGAAAGTATAATCTTGTTCATGATTCAAATGTTGAAATTCTGATAGCTGGCCAGCTCCGTCAGGCAAAAGAAGCTTCCTCATATGTTTTTCATCAGTTCCTTAAACCCATTCATACAGCAGCCAAGGTAAAGACTGGAAGTCAAATTGAAACCAGCTCCAAAGAAGGTCAAACAATATGCAAACCACCCTTGAGATTTTTACAAAAACACAAATCACCAGCTGAACTGGACAAAACCACAAGCTACTTAAGAAACACCCCAAATCTTAGACATTATTTTATTCCGTAGAGGGAGCCTTTCTAACTCACTTGTAAGAGACAGAGAACACAGAAAATAGGCATCATGTGATGCATGACTGCATTAGGCAAAGGCTCAAAAGCCTGCTTGCTTTACAGATTGCTTATTTATTATCATTTTCTGCAATTTAATCCTAAAATAAGTGTGTTTCTTGAGATCACTGGCTGACCATCACTTAATTCTGTCACGGTGCCCAAGGAAGAACAGTGCTAAACCAAAGTCAGTCTTTTCAGTCACAAAGGACCAGTTTAAAGCTTTATCCTAACAAAGAGAATCCTGGGTCTTCACCTAATAAGCATGACAGTTGGAGCCAAGGGACTGCAGCATGTTGGAACAAGGCTTTGACTATGTCAAAGATGTATTTTACCCTGAAATTTTGACAAAGAAGGGGAGGGAGGGGAGGATGTGAGATGGGAAAGGAACCAGAGCTGAGCATGAAAGATAACCACTCCCAGGTAAAATCCTGTCTCTTTGGAAGGCAACAACAAGGAGTTGCGAGTGCTGGTGGGGCCGGGATTTACAGAGAGATTAAAACCCAAACAACACTTCCCTAGTGTAAAAGAAGAGTCTGATGATGCAAAGGCAGGCTATTAGTGGGGAGCTGAACATTTTCCTCAGCTTGCTTCTGAAGGACTGTATTACAACAGTCATAGAATCATAGAATCATTAAGGTTGGAAGAGACCTCTAAGATCATCGAGTCCAACCGTCAACCCAACAACACCATGCCCACTAAACCATGTCCCTAAGCGCCTCATCTACACCTCTTTTAAATACTTCCAGGGATGGGGACTCAACCACTTCCCT
>NW_008825268.1:2371534-2383730 GCF_000699105.1 Pygoscelis adeliae | reverse complement strand
CTCCATAATCTTCCCCGGCACCGAGGTCAGGCTGACAGGCCTGTAGTTCCCCGGATCCTCCTTCTGGCCCTTCTTGTAGATGGGCGTCACATTGGCAAGCCTTTGTCTTCCATGAAGACAAAATAAAAATTTCCTAAAAACTGTCACCTCAAGATTAGTTAAAACACAGTGAGAAAGACTACAGTAAGGAGTGATTCAAAGGTAGGTAAAGACTAAAAAGAAATTAATATGATTTAACTAACACACTAAAATGGAGTCTGTGATTTAATTAACATAATAGTGAAAGGAAGCTCTGATGAATGAAATTAAAATAACAAGGCTTAACACTTTTTGAATAAATGCACTGTTGCTCTTTAATGATCAACTTGGTAAAGTGGAAGAGCTTAAAGGAGGCTGAAGATCTCACAATGCCTGGTTTATAACAGAACAGAGGTTCATGAGAAAAAGCTTCTTAATCTGTCATAAATCTCCAATTCAAGTTGGAATGTGCTCCTAAATAAGGCTTTGCTTAATGCACAGGTACCAATCATCCCTTCCTGTTCGTTAATGTCCTTCTGCATTTTCTTTCTTCTCTTTATGTTTATAGGAAACAGATTTAAAGAAAAAGTAGCTCAGTTAACTAACATGCATGGAAAAAACCCTGAATCCCAGCCCTTCAGGTAGCACCACTCAGTGTAGCTCCATTAACTTCAAAGCCAATTTGCCCCAGCTAAGAGCCTGTTCAGAAGCATGGAAGACAAATGCAACAAAGAGAAGCAATGACCACTTAAACCCAACCCAAAACATACCAAAACAAAAAACCCCTCAGGTTTAGGAAGCCTATTTTTGATGTCCCACCTTGCACAGAAGCATAATCCTGTGTAGGATTGCCAAGAACTGAAACCTCCATGTGTAAGAGAATGCAGGACTGCGAGCAACATCACCGCTGCCAGGAACACTGATGGGGAGCAGGAAGGAGAAGGCTGGGCAACGAGAGCCGTTTGGCTCTGCTCACCTCATGGGCTTGCTGGCCAGAAAAGGGAGAGCATCCTTGAAGTACAGTAACAGCTTGTGCACTGCTCAACTGCCTGGGACACTACTAAACACAATACACGTCAGTGGCCCAGACATGATCCATACAAATGTCTGAATCTAGCCCCTCGGCAGCAATATCAAGTAACAAGACCAAGTCAGTGTAAGGTACTAAGAGATCTGAAATATCTTCTCAACTCTTAAGACCTGCTTCAGAAGCACAGGACTCGATTCAAAAAAGTGGGTTGTTTTGCTTTGTTTATCATAGCGATGACTACAAATGCCTTTGCAATTTTCTATGAAAAAAAAAATGCCACAAATTAAATCTATGCTTACCTCAGTTTGGGAGGCAAAGCAAAAAAAACCCACAACATAGTACCAATACAGAGCTGTCAAAACAAAGTTTTTCTACCATTTCTATGATTAAATTTCCTTTCTTTCTGACATTCATGGTTTTAAAATGAGATGTAAAAAGAATTATTATTAGTCTTACAATTCAAGATACACAGAACTGTACAGAGCATAACACCATTATTAAGATTTTAGTCTTAAAAAGGCAGAACAGTATATGAGAAAGAAAGTCAAGTAAGAGCAAAATTGGAAAGATTACAGAGGAGGAGGTAACAAGCTGTACTTGTAAGAAGCAGAGTAGAAAAGAATTCATAACTAATGGGAAGGATGCAAGAACTGTGGCAGACAAAATATGAGACATTATTCTGTGAATACTGGTAGTCCAAAAAGACATGTAGGTCTGAATATCTCACAAGAAACAAAGAGTTGGAAGGCAAGATAGATACGAAAAGACTGGGAGAACACGGAATAAATTCCCTCTTCAATGAAATATTGTCCAGGTAGGTGAGCTCTGAACAATAATGAAGTATTTTTAAATGCAGCCAAAATCAAAGACACTGTTATTTCATCTTTTCCTTGAACCGTCAGTTTTGCAAAAGAAATGTTGTGGGTCATTAGTCTCCAACACAAACTAGAGTACTTATGTTTAAATGTAATAAAGACTTCATTAAATAATTCCATTATGTGTGTTTTCCACCTACTGTACACATACCATGAATTACTGATAGCAAGCCCTAGGCAAAGGCAAGAGGAAAAAAAGAGAGCTGAAGTTAAAACTTTTTTTTTTTTCTTAGGGTGAAGCAGGCTGAACATACATGAGATTGATTCTGATATGTTTACTCACAAGAATAGCGTCATCATTGCATGAATAGGCTTGCTGATTTCAATGAAAACTCAGAGGAATGCATTATTCAGTTCAGCTAATGGAATCGGAATCTGATTTAATTTGAATTAAGAATGAGTAAGGTGAGCAAATAAGAAACAAAAAAACAGGAAACAATCCAAAATGCAAAACACAACTCCATCTCTGTCTGCAGAAGCTCCAGATTTCAGACCTGGGCTGTCTCCCAGCAAAGCGTGGGAACGCTTCCTTTCATTGTTTATTCTTGCCCTGTTACTCAGCTTTGAAACAGGGAACTAAAAGCAGCTGTGTCATCAAATTCTGCCCCTTGAAAGCAACCGTACCATTCAGCCCAAATCTGCTTCATAAACTTATCAAGCTCCATCTTAAAAGTCATTCATTTTTTTGCCTCCATTATTTCTACTAGAAGGTTTGAGAACCTTACCACTTCTAGTGGCTAATAACCTTCTTCCAATTTCCCCTCTAAATTTATTCATAGCCAGTTAAGACTCATTCATTCTCATGCCAGTGTTGTCCTTTACCTTACATACTTGTTTTCCTCTTGGGTATTTAACCATGCTAAATTTATAGCTAACACTCAGCATACAAAGCTTCATTTAGCTAAACTAAATATATCCAAACATTTAATCTCTTCTCATATGATGAACTTTGCATAGCCCCAAACCACTACATCTGTTGCAATTTGATTTCACTTTTTGGGTACAAGTGGACGCTTTTCACCGTTATCTAGAGGATGTAGTCAAAGCTTCATACAGTGATAACAACACATTCTGTCTCTATCAAAAGTGACCTGACTGGTGTATTTTAGACTTATTCTTATCTTTATGTGGGACTCCAAAGTTTGTATTTAAATCTGAAAATGTGCAAAAAAACCCCCACCCAAACCCAACAATTGCAGAAAGAGTTATCTATGTTCCTTCCAATTCAAAAACACCAAATCCTCTATTTGTCTTGTGTATATAAACAGCATTTATGCCTTATGGAAAGAAAAGATTGTTCAAAGGTTAGGAAATGAACCCTAAATTTTGGAAAATAAAGACATTTGCTCCAACCTCAGAGTCCTGACACATCACCTGGTCTTTTGACTCTGCAGTTCCTCATCTACTAGGACAATAATATTTCCCTGCTTAGCATGTAATAGGACTGCAAGGTGGGAAGACAGTACCATTTTGAGGGTACCCGAGTATGATAGGGGAGTGCAACAATGATAATGTAAAGCACAGGATGAGATGTTTCCAAGATGCCTTAAGTGCAACATTCAGAAATACCTGCAGATGACTCCCAGCGGCTTCACATCACAGGCCTGCAAAGCTCTCTTATGAATTAACACGCACACGTGTGTAGGCAGCAACATGCCAACAAACACAAAACAGGACTCCATGTCAAGCTTTCTCACCAACAGAACCAGTGGTGCACATAAAGGTAATGCACAGGGATCCCAGCATCACCCACTCTCAGGGAGCACCGAAGATGTAGTACTACGTGCTACACCACATGTGCTGGCAGCTTGAGTTGACACAGTAATTCCCAGGAGTCAGTAAAGCATGGCAGCATACTCTTATTTGTGCCACCTCCAAAAGCCTTAACTTAAAATCACTGTCACCTATCATTCACAGTGTTGCACGGTACTGTTCCAGACTACTCACAATGTCAAACTCCTCCTTCAGTGACACCTAGCTCTTAAATTATCTCCACTCCCAAACATAGGGAAATTCATGTACTTTCTGCCTTTTCAAGTCCCCGTCTGATAGCTTACGTTTCACTACTTTCTCCCTCTCTACTATATGATGCTATCATGCAATTTGGATTGGTTTACTGAATGCTGACATGGGAGACACTGCTGTAAGCAAGTCCCTACATAAAGGAATTCATGATATAAGTAATGCAAGTTTAGCCTAAACACAAAACCAAATTGTATTACAGTGTAGCATTTTAGTTATATACATAGGTTCCTAGAAGATGTTGGTCAAAGCAATTTAAAAAAAAAAAAAAAAGTTGCCTTTTCTAAAACTGACTTTGGTTATATGTGTGAAACAACCTGACAAAATACCGTTTTGAAAAAAACAGAACAAAAATGTTTGTGAAAGTCAGCTGTATTTTTTTTGTTTCAAAACAATTTGTTTTAAAATTAATTAAAAAAAAAGGTAGTATAAACCCAAAGACATTTCAAAGGTCTTGGAAAAATTTCTTCATTTGGAAAATTCAGAACTGTTTAGAACTGTTTCAGTTCAGGACAATGCATTCTTTTAATGCTCAATATTATTCATGGGATACATAACCCAATCCTATTTCCCCTCTAATCAGAAGATATTAATGTGTTGCAGGACTTCAGGTTTAAGTCATGCATTGTGCAGAATATGATTCCCTCTGTTTGCTAACATGGACAATTAGTAAATAAAAATAGAAGCAGCGAGGATTTTAATCTGGCCCACAGACAAGGGTAAAGTTTAAGGAAGCACAAAGGTCACAGGATGAAGAAAGAAAACCAAACTACAGTGAGAATTGCTGCATACTGAGAGCTAATTTGCACAAACAGGCTAGACAGAAACAGATGGGATGTGGGAAAGTGGGAGAGTGTTGACTAATGACACCTGAATGCCAGATGACCCTGTAGGTTTGAGGGCTGGCATGGCACCTGAAACGGTGCCAGCAGCCACTTGGAACTGCCCTCTCCCCTCTCACATTTCATGAAGCAGACTCACCTTGGTCTTCTGCATCGCACAGGAGCATGCACAGAGGTTACACAATATCCCTGGCAAGCACATTCTTTCAGCTGTACTGCCCTTCTATCCCCAGTTTATCGAGGAGCTGTTTAACTGAGTGCTGTTCACCACTGCGGGTGTATTCATTGCTGTGTCTCAGGGGAATTCAGTTTCTGTAGATTTTCTGTGTCACGTATCCCATTCCAGTGTTTCTGTAAAACTACTTTGGGATGGAAGGAATTTATCAGCAAAGTACCAGGATGCAGGGTGCTATCTTCAAGACTCATTTATGGCTGGAGATATACCTCAGCAATGTTTCATAAAGGGGTATCAAATGACTGCTGTTTTTGTACTTTTTTCATGGGCCCCTGATACAGCAAGTCACGCCAGGACAAGGAGACAACAGGCTTCAGTCCATTGCTACTTCTGGCTCCCACATGGACAGAGAAGCAGTTATACATGGAGAGTGGACAGTTTTGTTTTTTTTAAGACACACCTGGATTTGGGACATGGTCAGTAGCTCTTCTGCTAATAGACATCTGCTAGGTTTGATCTCATACTTATGGACCACAGCCTTATCTGGAACAGCTTCTGCTGAGCATCTACCTTCCCTTTCAACAGGCCAGTTCTTTTTTCTTGTACAAAAGGCTACTGGATTTATGCCTGAGCACTGGCTTCCACAGGAGAACTTGGAGATCTAGCTGATTGTGAAAGCTAAGCTCTATTCAAATATGGGCACATCCTTTTGAGCCCCACAACCTTTTGCAAATGGTCTTGCAGAGTTTCCTGAAGACTCTTACGTAGTTTTAGGAGCAGGTTTTTGTGGGGCACGTGCATACTGTGGTACTCTGCAAAAATGTGGGGGGTCCTAACTTTAAACACCAATCCCTTGGCCATCCATTTTTTGTAGTTATCCAAGCAGGGTAAGTTACATTATAAAATAAAATGTTGAAAGTCAGGCATTCACTAGGGAAAAAAGCATTTTAATTTATGGGTATATACAGAGAGAAATCCAGCTTTTGTTTCTGAACTCCAGCAGCTTAAAAATAGCCAAATACATATATTTTTTGAATAATAATAAAAAAAATGCTTTGGGCTAAGACATTTTATGCCAAGTCACAGTCCAGAGCAGAATTTTATGGTTAAGATATAAACCTGAAAAATATGGGCTTATAATGGAAATCCTGACAGCCTCTAGTAGGTGCTCCTATAATATCTTGAATTTGATTTAGGAGTGGTTTTCAATAATGCTTTCCCAAGCCAGTCTGTCGGGGACTGCTAGGAAAAATTGAATGTTTGGTTTTTTTTTTCCCCCCAGTGCAGCTCAGTGTACTTGATGAAAGTGCTGGTATGTTCAGGTAAAGCCAGCCTTTGGGGCTTTTGTAGCCTGCGGCTGTCAGGTTCCCAATATCAGAGACCCTATAAATGTCAGTGCTAAGTGCACCTTTCATTTAACAAAACAATAAATTGTCTATCTGTGCAATAAATTGCTCATTTCTGTGCCTTTGCAAAGGCCGATGTGATCTGTAAATGGCTGAAAAATCTGCTGCTTTGCTTTTTTCCTAACAGCCATGAACCATGGAACTGTTTCTGGGAACACTGGATTTTTGGGGGAAAGGGAAGACGAAGCCTAGATAATCCAGGAATCAGGTTAAGACTGGAGAAAGAATGATTGCTACTCATTGTAAACCTCTCCCGGTCACTGACAAGCTGAAAGCAAGTTAACATCCCTGCTCACAGGACCTTACGCAGTACAGAAGGGTACAGCTCGCTAACACAATATGTACCATATTGTGCAGAAAAGAAATCTAACCACCCTTGTGTTAGTAGTTCTGACCTTAGCTTAGTCCTCCAGTACCTGCTTTGTCCCAGGTGCCCTGTGTGTCCTTGTCATCACCTGCACCCTTCACATTTATCCCCCTGTAAATTAAGCTGTCAGAAAGCTACAAGGTTAGCCTACGCTTGTCTTCTAGACAGCGTAGCCAGTGGAGAGAGATAGTCACCTTCAAAGGTTGAGTCATTCCACCCAGCTCTAGAGCTAATGACCAAATACACACACACACACACACAAAAGACCATAAACAACTCAAATACGATCATATTGAGGTTATTACAGCATGCAGAAGAGCCTTAGAGCATCAGAGGTCAGAGCACAAAGCTGGAAGAAAGATATCTCTATAATTTTTATATAAACCCAATCTTGTATTTTTGTTCCTGTGGTTCTGATGCAATCTTCCAGATTCAAATATCCCTCCCCCACAAACTAGAACAGCACATGGGGTTCATGCAGTCATCAGCTAGCCAGTATTAAAACCCTCAAAAGCAAATGCATTATTATGAGAGAAATGAGGAAACTGAGGTCCTCTCCAAACCCTGTAATGAGACACAACAACATAAAAACTCTGGTGGGTGGCAGGCATGATGCTCCTGTGCTCTTTCAGAGCACTAAACAGGTACCAGCTAGAGGGAGCCAAGCAGCCAGAGAATGAGAATGAGGGAGAAATGATGACACTGAAGAAAGAGCAACAAGAAACAGAGGTTGACACAAACCACTGTAGGAGTAGGGGAAAGACAGAAGTAAAGAAAGCAAAGGACAAAATTACAGAGAAAGAAAGAGAGTGAATTTGGTGAGAAAGAGTGTGAATTTGGTGAGAGGACAGTCAGTTTGAGGTGAAAGGAGAAAGAAAGAAATGAAAGAAAGGAAAAAAACTTGTTCAACATTTAAGTTGATGAATTTTATCATGCACTCCTTCATTTTAATGCTTTTCACAGGAAACTTCTCCTGTGGACAACTGGGTTGGTAGAAAAGATAAAGGAGTTACTATACCAGTTCAATACCCCAGATGAAATGACTGGTGAAGAAAGGGAGGGAAACTGCATGAACGTCTCCATAAATAGGTACATAACTATGCAGGAAAACATGGAATACTGTGCCCGCCAAGGAAACACACAAAGCGCAGAGATGCTGTAATTATTTTTAATAGGATCCAATTCCCTGATTTATTTGGAGAATTATTTCCAGCCACAGCAACTAACACTCAAGGGAAGAGTCGCCAGGCCCTGATCCTATGTCTCAGCATACTAGCAACGGCTGCACTCAATGTGCCCACATCCATCTGAGCATGGCAGATGAATGAGAATGAAGTCCACCTCTTCCCAGACACAATGACCAAAGTCCTAACATTTATTTCCTGCCCTGCCTTTGATGGAAAAAAAAACCTTAATCCTTCTGAGAGGATCAAAAGAAACTTCTTCAGTGTCTCACAAAAGCCCAAGACAGTCCAGTTAACCACAGCAGGAAAGAAATCCGTCCCCTTCCAACACTTAAAAGCTAGGATGCAGAATTCCCGAAGATCCACCTGAATTTTTTTGCAAGGGCTTCTCAAGTTCATATGAACTTTTGCAACCCAGGGAGCTGCCCAGCAGAGTACCAAAAAAGTCCCTGGGTGTGGACAAGGTGGGGTAATTCCCCTCTGAGACTTGATGGCATACCCTCTTTCAGTGAGAGCTCTCCAGCAGCACCAGAAAAGGGGTCCTTCATTTCAATCTGCCATCTGTGAATATCCAAGCTTTCCAGGAGAGTGAGAAAAATAGTCATGATGAACTGGAATAAGAAAAGAAAACTGCACAGAGGGATTCAGGAGAGTAAAATGATAATTTCCCCACCTATTTCAATTTTGCTCCTCCACACAATTAAAGCCTTGTTTCAATATGGCTTTAATTTCATAGTCCTTGGTTTAGATCCTACTCTTCTATACACTGCACTTCCTAATAGAGCAGCCCCATTAGTAAACTACATTTATGCTAATGTACTTGCTTGCAGTGATAATTATCACAGCCTTTAGCCCTGGTCCTTGCCAGTGTGAGCACGTCAGAAGGGGTTGGTATAGCATTATAATTGTACAATTAGCCTTGTCACGGCAAGGAGCTCTGGGAATAGAGACATCCTGAAGCTTAAAATGTGGACAGCTGATAGATGACTGTCATTAAGCTCCTTTGTTCACTCCATGATGGAATAGTCACAGAGCTGTAGGGTAGGCTTCTTTAATGAAAAAGAAAGACCTTGAACCACAGCCACTATCCTCCACCTCTTCCCAACCTGTCCAGTCACCCCTGTTTCCTCCCACTTTACACAGCTTCTCTCTCATCCCATTTGCAGCAGAATAACAAAAGCTGTCTCTAAGAAGTCATTCCTAATCCATCAAGTCTTGATGGAGGAGAAAGGCTCCTCTACCTCACAGTGCAGCCAAGGAGACCTCACTTGCCTCCAGCCCTCCCTGCTCAGAGCCTCCCTCACTCCATACATGAGGAGCGCAGGCCAAAAGCCATTTAATTTAGGATGTGAGGTAAGCGCCGTACCAGCTTCTGGGTCAGCTTCTCAGTTGCATAAATCAACACAGATTCTTTGAATTTCACATAGCCTGTGAATTTACATCCAGTTGAGAAGCACTGCCCTGGGCAGTAATAAAATAAACCTTTCTAAAAAGCCTGGCATGGAGAGAGGCTTCAGGAGCAGACAGGCCCTCATTTTTGCCAAGAGAACTGCAGAAGGGCATTGAGCCCTGTAACGTGAACCAGCTAAAAGGGAGAGATAACAGGGTGGCAGAAAGAAGCGGTAAGGAGGCTTTGCAAGAGCCTTTGGCTTGATGGCTCCTGGAGACTCCCAGCTGCAAATCTGCACTGCTGGCAGAGAATCCTTAGAGAGAGCAATGACTGCAAGTGCGCTGGAATAATACTCAACAGACTTGAAGACTTGCATCTGCTTCATTCAAATTCAATCCCCAAGTTCCTCTCTCTTTTTCTTTCCTAGAGTGTTTTCAAACATTTTTTTCCTGCATACCTGGATAACTGATGCTGTGTAGGGCTTTAGTTAAGGTAATTTGAGAATTCTTTTATATTGAAAAGGTATAAAAAGTAATCCCCTGAAGTACTTGATTTTCCTTCCATGACATTCCACTGTATCAACCTACTTCTGCTTTACCTCGTTAGTATTCTGAGGGGTTGTGAATGAATTATTATAGTTTAGAACACAAAAAACAGGTCTGGCAGGCCCTGGGGGATACAGGGCAGAACAGAATGGGGCACCAGCTAAGACCCAGGAGAGCTGAGCTCTCCTCCACAGGCTAGGTGATTGCAGGCAAGCTGCTTTGTTTTAGGAGGATTGCTTTCTTTCTCGCTCTTCCTCTCCCTTGTCTTCGTCGGGGCAGGAAAAGTTCCTCTGCATTTGAACACTGCCCAGCAAAATTGGTGCAGATGTAACACAGATGTAATGCAAATCAGCAGCAGCAGAATGAAACCATAATTGTACCAGGAAAAAATAGTAAAACAGTAGATGGGGCTGCCTGGGTTGAACTTCTACATTGAATTTAGCAAGTGTTGTATGCAAAGTTACAGAAGCAAAAATGCATTTCTAGATGTCTTTGAGAGAGACAGAGCCTAGCACAGCACAAATAATTCCAACAGGACTCAGGCTAATTTTTCCACTAGAGTAACAGTGAGAGGATACAGCCGCAAATACAGGTGCCTTATAGTTAACCTCACCTAGTGGCAGAGTGTAACCAACTCTTTCTGACTAGAAACCTCAAGATGTTTCTTCTCTTCTTGAATACATTTCCATAAGAATGTCCTCACCCCCACACCTCCAAGTTGCCAGGGAGTGTGCTTGGGCAGCCCTTGCTAAGAGAAATTATATCAAACACATTGCAATATCAATGCATACAGTACCTTTTTTTTTTTTTTTTGTTAAATCTTCCTGATTTACATGTATCTGTCATACACTGGCTGACAAGGCCATAATTCACCTAACCAAGAATTCACTTCTAGGCTTGTGCTAACCTTACAAAATTTGATTCTCGATCCACTTCTCAAGTAGCCAACACTATGGACTTTTGTGAAGTATTATTCCATCCTTCTATACCCTAAGGCCACCAAGCTTGTCACTCTTGCTCCCACTCTAGGAAGTATCTTGATATGTGAGCATCGTTTACTGCTTTACTGGACATCAAACTCCACATAAAATTGCTGTGCTGAACTCAGAGCTAAAAGGTTAAATATTCAGTCCCTAAGCGAGACAGTACACTATAGAAGTGAGACACAAGGAGATGCCTTGTGTATCTGCAAAGCAGAAGGGAAGAACCCGCTTAGACACAGCTGCTGTCTAACAACCATGTTTTATGCGGAACACTTGGGGGCTACTCTATTTTTATAACTTTCATCCATAAAATAAGAAGCTAAAGCTTCTGGAAAGAGAATACAATTACCCTACAATGATATAACAGTCAGAATAAACTCAACACAATCTGTAAGCAAAATAAAAAGCTTCCAAGCTTTTTTTCAATTGGCAGTAGATAATATTTAATAACTGCCCTATTGTCAACCTTCAGAAATGATCTCTGAAGAGCTATATGCAGGTTGGCAACCAGGCATAGCGCCTAACTAGTTTTTGCATCTAGTTGTACAGAAGTAGAGACATATGGAAATGAACAGCCTGGCAGAACAAGTGAACTCTGAAGCAATGACTTCAATAAATAAATGCCTGCACATTGGCAGATGGAGAAAAGCGCAGTAGGGAGGAACTGTATTGCAGCAGCAACTTGATTTTAAACTGTTCGTAAAAATCAGCCTGAACTTCAGAATCGAGGCGTTTCCAGTTCCTTCAGTCCTCTTCTTGCTGGGGAAAATTCTCACCATAAAAAGAGGGAAGGTGAGGCTAAAAAGATGTATCTAACTAAAGATACCAGAAGCTGCTTCAAGGAGCAGAGAATAGGACTGGGAGGTCTCTGATCATTTTTGCCTTTTATTACATTGCTAATCATGTTTTCAGTAGCTTTCAGAAAGACACAACCAATTATTCCCAAAAGTCTAGAAAAGCAAGATGTGGAGAGACATTCTCAAGCTATAGGGCAGAGCCTGAAACGTGAGCACAGTGGATACAGGTACGTGGGATACACAGACCTTTCCCGCAGTGAATGGAAACTCGTGCTTGATGCAATAGCTACCTTCTGCACTCATTCCTCTGGAGATGGTCTATTCGTAGGCAAATTGAATCTTTCCTATTTGCAGGCTACAGACTGATTCCTAGTCACTGCTAAATGTGACAGATGAGTGGAAAACAAGTATTACTACTGCCGTGCTGCTAGCAGAGGACGAGCACATTTATTCCACATTTTGGAATAAGGGGACTCCTTGTCTGGTGATCTCAAAGTTCTGAAACATTTTCCTGTGTAGGTCCTCTAACACCAATTGACGTTACAGTATAAGAGATAGCAAA
>NW_008825268.1:2358111-2371489 GCF_000699105.1 Pygoscelis adeliae | reverse complement strand
CTGCAACATTTGCATTACTTTTATACGTTATGTGGTGTGCACAGCCTCATATGTCCCTACCTCTTTCCTCTCTTCACTGACAGCCTCCTATACAATAATTAACATATGTATCTTTATGCATAGATGCAACCTGATGGGGAAGATTTTCAACACACAACTGTCATTCAAGGTCTCCAAAGACAAGAAGAAAATGAAGAGTTAAAGGTACATTTTAATTCTTTGGAGTCTACTTCTGCAATAGGATTGCACCATACTGGCATGGTATGCAAGTAGTCAGTACCTGTGGTGACCTTCTCAACTATAACAAGCGATCCCTTACTAAATACCACTGATACACATGCAAAAGCAGCAAAATGCAGAACTCCCTGTCAGATGCATACTGATTATCTCCATGCCCACTACCAAGTTTTTTTTTACATGAAGAAACTGAGAAGAAAATAATCCAGACAAACTGTGATGGCCCAGAGTTAACAGGTCATCCCTACATACAAAGTACTGCACTTTTCCAAGAAAACAGTCACTTGCTGCTGTCCCCTTTGTGGGTAGCCAAGTGGACGAGCTTCATGCTGTAACGTTGAGGCCAAGGCAAAATTAACCTAAAGATTATTGTGATGCAGAAGATGAACTGAATTAAACGTCAATAAACTAACTAAACTTCACTAAACTTCCCCTCAATAATAGGCCTTTTGTTATAAAGATTCTTCCTTTCTCTTCCTGATGCTTCATCAGTTATTATTATGCGTATGATCTCACTACTTTGCACTGCTTGGCTACCCACCTTCTCAGAACTCAGATAGCTATAACACCTCATCTTCTTCTCCCACATCACACGGTGATCAGGAAACCCAGCAAGCAATGATTTTCAAATGAGTGTACCTAAAGCCAATCCCCACATTATGTTGAAACCATTCACAATGGAAATCAGTTTAGAAACCATTTCACTTTGATAAGAATCACCATGGGAAAACCATAGCCTGCCTTCCACAGACCCTCCCATGGATCCGTCAGCTCTGTAAACCTCTGCTATGGATCAGGCTATTTGCTTCTGCCCACATAAAGTCCATAGCAAAGCAAGTACAGATATTAGTCCAATGAGTCAATAGCCATATGCATGCATAAAGTGAAAATAAAGGTGGATTATCTTTTCACGTATGCCACTGTGTAAATGTTTTGTAATAAATAATAACGGCCACTATCAATCAAGAGAGTGGTAAACAGATGGGAAGGAGGTTGTGCTGAGAGAAAGGACTCAAACAGGCATATGTATTTTCTCCCCCACCTTCCCTGGTCTGATAACAGCCCTAAATGAACCCTTGCAAATCTCCATCAGTGTGTTCCAATATTCCATGCAACTCTGGCTGCTTTACTACCACAGCACAGCAGAATCACAGATATTAACGCATCTACAAAATGCTGCAACATCAGAATGTGGGTTTGGGATTCCCCCCACCCCTTCTATGGATCAACCCCTCTATCCAGCATTATGGTCATTTCATCTACTGTCACACCTTCAGGCAGGTTTGACAACAGATCTGACTCTGGGAAAAAAAAAAGTCCCTATTAATGATGAAGCTCAAACTCTTCCTCTTCTTGAACAAAAACTCAGGGCTACCTGAATTTCTCAGTTTTCTTACTTTTGTAAGAAAATATTTTATATTTAAGTCTTTAAAAGAAGTGAATGTTTACTTGATGGCTGCTATTCTGTCCAACAAAACAATTGCTGAATCTCCAGGTTTCTCTCCAGTGCTAAAAGTTTAACATTACAACTTGAATTAAGGTTTCTTAATGGATGTTGTAGCAAATTCACTTAAGGCTGCAGATTTAATATAAGAGGGCAGTCTGTGGCACACATTTGTATGTAACAAGCATTTTTACCAAAATAATCTAAAACTTTAAATGACGTCTAAATAACTCTAAATAAAAAGTGGGTTCCAGATTCTCATTCGTAATAACATCATTGTCCACAACTCTGGTTGCAAGAGCCTTTAAAATGGATAAAAACTACAGCCCCCGACACTCCCAGATCTTGTTACTCTTTGCAACCCATTATCAATAACTTGGTCTTAGTACAGCACTGAATATCTAAACATACCTAAAAATATATATAAAACATTGTGCAAGGATTACATTAGGGCTGCATTTATGACCTATACTCTGTTCCACCTCAGCTGAAGTGCAGTCTGTATCTGAACGACAATGGCTTCACTCTTGTTCCTAAAACCCCACAGGAAGGCAGAAAGCTTTACACCACGGCAAGCAAAGCAGGATCCAGCCCTTGAGATTTCCCATTCTACAGAGACGAGCAATATTACCCTCCAGCCTCAGCTGTTGTGATAGGTCTTAAACACAGCAGAACCGTGGCGTTTCCCAAAGGAGTGACATGGAGTATTCACCTTCTTGGCAGTGTGGGGGCAGGCAAGTGATGGCATATCAGAATTTAACTGGCAATGCAGACTCAGAAAGGTTGAAAACTACAATCAGGTTAAATCGGTATCTATGAATAGTGAACAGTAGAAGAGGCTGAAAAATCATCCTGTGCTCAGCCCCAGATGTCACACAGGGGGCTTCTTCCCCCGCTTCCCCCCACCCCCCAAAAGACCCCCCATTAACACTGAGTTGGAAAGACAGTAAAGAAAAACACTTTGCTTTACATATTAACAACTAATCTATAATACTGTAAGCAGCCAAAATAGTGTGTATTTGAAGAACTACCCAACCGTCTTGAAAACAAAAACACACCTGAAAAAAAACCCACAAACAAAATCCAAAAGAGCCAAACAATTTTTTTTGTATGTTTGTATCTTTTTGTTTTTGCATGGCATGTTTTTTAGTTAGTTATGAAAATGACAAAAAAAGAACAGCATGGACTACATACCTTAGCTATTTGGACACACCAGTTTAGCAGAAGCTGGGAACCAATATTATCCTTATGTTCATGAACATAATCCAACAGGCAGCCATGAGGCATCAGCTGAGTGACTAGTTGAATGGTCGGGCTCAAGCAGACACCCAGGAGTCTCACCAGGTGTGGGTGGTCCATGCTGGCCATGATAAGAGCTTCCTGTAACAACAAAAGTGACCCAGTTACTCCAGTGTGCTTAAAGAATCTATGCATAGAAGATTTCCCATAGAGCATCTAAAGCAGATCGGTGTCCCCTAAGTACCACGAATTCCTGTGTTGTCCATCCAGTGCTAGGCACACCTAGGCAAAATCCAGTCTCATGTAATGTTTGCTTGATGTAATGAGCCCCAAGCAACGGGTCAGACTATCTGAACAGATCCAGTGAAGGCTCAGATCGGAAATTCTGAACTGCCCTATATTCCCTGTCCCATTACAGGCACAGAAGCAAAGATGTAAGTGTGACACACTTGACTTTGCTTAAAGGTCTCATTGGTCTTGTTTTACTTCCCTTAATTTTGTTTCTTGAATACATTTTCCCAATTTGTGGTCAATCCATTGGGCATCAGCTTTTTTTTTATGCAAGCAAACTATGCCACTTGTGTATAGTTAGATGGCCAGTTAGGTCTCATTTGGCAAGATATTTGATTAAGCTCTGCTAAAATGTCTTACTGGATCAGAGATTTTATGCTTAGTATTTTACAGGCTCAAGCATGTAACATTTGTGTGTCAACCGAAGCTTTCCCAGAGTTCAACCTGCAAAGGGTTAAGAATGAGGAGGTTTAGTGTGGACTTTCCAAATGTGTCTGATGCTCATAAGTCCTACTGAAAGTCAACAGATTTGTTAAGCCATTAGAATATGACCATGCTGCTGTCTGTATGACTGTTGTATAGCAATAGCCTAAACTAGCAGTCGTGATGGTACAGTAGTAGCCCAGCTGCCTGTCTCCTGATGTTACCACAAGTAGAGCACTACACAAAGCAGCAACCTTCTAAATCTGAGCCTCTTCGCTCAGCTCCTGATTATTCCAAAGTCATCTACCAATAGATCTTGGGTGAGTTATTTTGTTTTTTCTATGCTTCAGCTTCCCACACAACGAACAGGAGATAACATTCCTTTCTTTCTTCTATACTTTAATTATCTTTTCGAGATCATAAGTTTTCAGAGGTTTTCAGCTAGCAAGTTGGATTGTCCCATACCAAGGACCAGAAGGACTTAATCTTGGCTATGCTATTCGGCCCTAAAGTTCGTACCACTGACAAGTAACACAGGAGCGCCTTATAAAAAAAACTACATATCTGTTCTTAGAGGTAATGCTGCCATCACAAGCAACTGGCATTCAAAAAAGGCAGGGAGAAAGCTTTTCTCTCTCATTCACTAAGCTGAGTCCTCCATTTCAAGGCCACTTCATCATGGCAATGGAACAATGAAAAGTGAGATGAAACTGTGGCTTTGTAAAGCTATTTTGGTTCTCTTTCTCAAAAAACCTATACGACATCTTTCTGACAACTTAAAGAATAACAGCTGTAATAGTGCCAAAGAAAGAAAGATTAAAAAAAAAGGATGAGAAAAAAGTTGGCATCAGAGGAACATAGCATGCCCCCTCCCAAATCATAAAAGGTTTGGGTTTTTTCCCCTTCCCTATATTAAGGCAAAAAAAAAGTCCTGGCAAGTAGGCTGAGTTTGTATTAAAGGAAATTGCTCATCATAGTACAAAGAATATTTGAAACCAAATTGCAGAGTATTTGCATAATAGTTCTCTCTCTTTCTTTCCCTCTCTTTTTTTGTTAAAACGAAAAGATGAACAAGGCACTAATTATAGGGTGTTGTTCCCCCCAGTAAGAAAAGAGCAGATGGCCTCCACTGGCGGGAGTATCTCCTTCCTTTTTCTTCCTAAACGTATGTGAAAAATAAAATAAATAAATGAATAAATAGGGCCTATTTGATGGGATGACTGGAGGAGGACCTCTGAGGAAGATTCCAATGTAACAAATTAGAAAAGGGATCTTAATTTAGTTTTGCTCACATTCAAATTAATATAGTTCTCGCTCACTCAACTCGTATGTACGGGGTCTCCTTGAAACAATTTTAGCCTCTCTTCTGCTGTCACTAGAAAATGTCACTGAAGGCCACCAGAATAAATACCTGTTGACAGGTGCATTATCCAGTTTCAGAGCACAAAATTACTCTGCGTCATTTTTCTCCTGCACATGCGTAAGGGGATAGCACTTGTTGCCCTCTCCCTCTCTGAGTAAAGGTAAGAGTTTCACCAGGAACTTGGAGCGGGTGTACTTTTCTGTATAATGAGGACTGATTAGAACATAAACAATATATTCTTTTTGCTCACCAAGGGACCAGATGGAAAACTTTGAAGCACGTGCTCCATTAGTCTCCAGCTACTTGCCATTTACAAGTCTATCTGAGTCCAAAGGAAAGACGCTTCTGTACAATAATAAAAGCAAGCAGTGCCATTTGTCCCATTCTGATGTTAGGGGAAAGCATGTATTCTTCCACTAGTTTTGGGCAATGGTTTCAGAAAAAAAAAAAAAGTTGTTAATAAAATATTACGGACTGCTCTGTAATGAATTGAGACACACAACAGAGAGCAAGGAAACCTTCATTATAGATCTAAGTCACTAATGGATACTAATTTACCATGAATCCTGGCTTCACATAGTTATTCTCATTAGTAAAAGTATTGTTATTTTTATTGAACTCGCATCTACAGGAGAACTAAATTCAGGGTTATGTCTATCCGGCACAGCACAAACACAAAGTAAAAGAGATTGCAATTGTTCTGCCAGAACCTAATTAGACAAAACAGACAAACAACAACAACAGAAACATTATGACTTAGTAGCATTTTAAAAATCTGTTCAGCAAATAAGGAACACTAGTCCCCATTTTAAAATCTGTTTGGACACGAAAGACCCTAGAGCTACAATATTCATGGCACTTAGGCACTCTGCAGCCTGGTTCCCAATTAAATTTTCTAAAACCTTTAATCAGGTAAGGCACCTAAGCTCACAGACTTGGCGGTCTGACACTGGCACCTTTCAAAACTGGCTTCTGCAATTTCCCACATCTTTTGGTAGCCTTACGTCTGTAGAGCTTGTCTCTATACTCAACTGGCACAATTATACAAATGATTTTAAAATTGCACCTATTCTAATTTAATAGCGAGGAAACTGAGGTACAGGAAAGCACAACCTACTATCCACAGTCACATAAGAAGCCTGGAGCAGAAGTGGGAACTGGGCCCCAGATCACTTTATTCTTCTCTCCTGAAAAAAATCCTTTGAAGGTTGAAATAAAACAGTGGAGGAGGGGAGAGAAATTATTAAGTTACAGTACTTCATCTTTCCCCCAGGAGTCAGTGTCTTTGTAACATCATGTGCTCACACTAGCATCTGAGAAATGACAGGAGTGGTGACAGTTTTCAAAGGCTCCTGTTGGACATCAGGCACCCTCCTTCATCCATCTGCAGGAGCAAGAAGTTTTATCACAAGAATAACTCCCCAGCCAAACCAAATGTCTTCCTGGAATTTGTTCATACTACTGTCGCTGCTCAGGTATTAATTATCACAGCGGTGCGTGGCAGCCATACACAGGATAGCTATAAGCCAGCCAGCTTAGATACAGGTAGCAGTTGTGAAGCTCAGCTTGCCCTTACCTCTGAGATGTATTTTGCAGTCTACGGTGAGCCCTGGCCAGCTGAGGTGCTACAAGATCTCAAATGAGTTACTTAAAACCAAGGCTGTGTATGTATATTCTATTCACAGCAGTGCTTACAGTGTTAATATATATATATCTGAGGGGAAGGCTGGTGAAGAAAGACCTTGATGCAGAAGGCAGCTAATCCCGCAAGTAGCTTGGCAGGGCCATTGTTGCGTCCCCCCAGCCTCGTCACAGAGAGAATAGCAAGTGACTTTGAGCCTTCCATGTTCAACTCAGTATTATACTTCTCAGATATGCTATTTTGTAGAAAGAAATCGCGCCACGTCGATCACTCCTCTCTTCTGCCCCTTTTGAATGTTGTTGAATTATTGCCACATTAAGCTCAACTCCTGTGGTTTATATACACAACCCTATATTAAACAATTATATTAAACAATGACATAAGTGTTATTTTAATGCTTTACACTGATCCATCTGTCATGCATTTAGTAACACAATAGCATACCCAAGAAGAAGGGTGAGTTTGTAGGTCCCAGTGAGCCATCACCAGACCTATGACTCTGGTTTCTGTCAGCAGAGCTATGTCAACAGGGGTCTGAGGAGGTGCAATTGCTAACGCACAGCGAGAGGCCAAAAGAAGCCCTCAGAGCACCTGTGTTAGACTGCCAAAACATGCTTAGAAAGGCAGAGCTTATTTAAGTCATGAGAGCTGGCCGTCACTGTAACAATACAACGCATAGTTACGTCCAGGCTAAAAGTACTTGTCAACATGGATGACAAAAGGAACTAGCCACTCACTTCTCACAGATCACTTAAGTCACCTTCATTCCTTAGATGGCTTTGAAAATCCCATGTAAAACTGTTGCCTGATCTATCCATACTCTGCAGTCAAGTTTGAAATGCCTTTAAGTTGACTGCTGTTTTTGAAAAGTAACTCAAAATCCAGCTAAAGCAGGCTTTTCATTTTGGCCTTCCAGGATGAGGAAGAAAAAACAATTCTCAAGACTGTGAGAAGAAAGGGTGCTCTGAGTAACACCTACAGCACATCTTATAAGATGGTATTTAACTTCCCCCTTTCCTACTTTGGTGTGTTATTGCTAACAATTACAACTGACAACTGAACATAAATATTAGCCAGCATGATTGTTCCTGAAGAGCATCCTTTGATAGCGTTTTTGTTTCTCTGACGATTTATTTTGTAAACCAGCGGACTCAGCAAGGTGCATGTGCCACTAGTAAAATCATGCCGTACTTATGTCCATGTTGAAAATTTATTCTCCACCCAGAGTGGTACAGGACACAATGCTCTTCCAGCACATGTCCTCGTTAATTAGTACACCAGTTCAGTACATGGTCAAGCATCCCTGGCTAGACTGTTCCTGAGATGCTAGAGATGGCATACAGGCAACTCCTGAGACCCCTGGGGTCCTGGAACTGGGCAGAGCTGATAGCGAGCCATCACCCTGCTGAGTCCAAAACCATGCTCTAAAGGAAATCTGAACATCAGAACTGGTCAAGAGACCTTCCCTCAGCTGCTTATGGAGGCTCTGAAAGATGTTAACAGGTTGTGTCATTAAGAGTCCTGTACCGCGGGGTGGATCCCAGCACCTTCTATCGCAGTGCCTTATAACCTCATCTTCTTACTGCTGAAGACTTCACCTAACAAGAGAATTAGCATCTGAAGCAATATTATCTCCTTATATCAGATTTAAATATCTGGCAGAGGGGAAAAGACACTCCTTCTGAAGGCTTGTTCTTTAACACATGACCTTCCTGAGTGCCAATGGCCATGCCACACAGAGCACCGGGAGAAGCTTACTTACAGGTAGCCCATGTCCCCTTCCAGTCCTCCACATACACATGCTATCCCTCAGAGCCAGTGCAGGAGAAACATGCTCCCTGTTCCAGGGAAGTATCACAGATCTGCTGCCCCAATTCAGCAAGCCTAGAGTAAATTTTACTGCTCCAATTAAGCCAGATGAACATATGCACCTGATAAAGAGTTTGGTGAGCAGGGACAAAGTCTGAAAAATCTTTGGTTTCCTAACCTTCTGCTTCTAATTGTTTTCACCATAAAATGCCCCCAAACAAACCAAAACAAAAGAAGCCAGAAAAGAACCACCCACCTGTTTTTCCTAATCATTGTCGAGTAAATAAATATACGTAAAAGCTGACTTCATACTGTGCTGTACATTTTCCTGAAAGCACAAGCTGTGCTGTGGTAACAGGAGAGATACTACAGTGAATACACTGCTTTTTACATTAATTTTACAATGCTTCTAATGGCTAGGGTAAACACCTGTCTGGAATGCACATCTGACCTGCTTCAGGGCAGATCCAATTACAGTCCAACATATTTTCAATGCCTTTTTTTTGTCTGCTAGGTCTTACAAATTTTTTAGGTTATAGCCGACTTAGCCTATGCAGTCTGCACAATTACTTAAGCTGAGAGACAGCACAACATATATACTCAACAACATACATGCCCACATTTATCGTATGACAATGATACGCATTGTTATATTTCCCCTGTACTTCCTATGCAAGATGCTGTTTTCAATTGCTTAACAGCATTGCCATACTTTCAACCCTTGGGCTGCAATTTTTCACCACTCGGGCAAATACTCTCTGGAAAGCTTCTGTTGAAATGTCTCAGCCATTTCTGAAAATGAAGTGAGAGATGCAGCTATAGGGACCAACAAAGGATATCAGAGTCCCACAGCGGGACAGTAGCAAACAGAGGGAGGACAGTAACAGCATAAACTGCCACAGCTGTTTTTCCAGGAACAGTTTTATAGTCATTAGGAGCAGACACATTTAATAGGGCACTTTCAGGCAAAAGTCTTATTTGGGACTTGGCAACAGCTTCTATAACCAATTTTACTGCTGTGCAATACAGTGAACAACACTTGAATGCTGCAACGGCAGATTCAACCCTGAGGTTACTACTGCAGGACTGAGCTACACACTTTAACTTGACTCATGTGAGTATGGTAGCATATCCCGTGTCCTGTGATGAAACACGTTTCTGTCACTGTACCCTCCTGAGAGACAGTGACAACACCTAGTTTGTGTACAACAAATTCTCTCAACTTCTCACTGGAGAAGCAGGACTCAGGAGCAAATGAAGAAAGGCATTTTTTAAAAAAAAAAATCTTTCTATACATCCACATCCATACTCCAAGCATAAAGCAAGACGAATGGTTGTTGCACAGAAGTGTAACAGTGCACGTTCAGGTCCAAAACCTATATGCACACTCACACAACCAACTGCTTTTTCTTTGGGGAAACACTGAGTCTGGCTGGCACAACAAGAAATAACTATAGGTCTAAATCAAGGCCCTGTTATTAAGGAAGTCTAACAGGCTGTTAGCTAGAGTTTTGCATTAACCACCATCTCCATGAATCTCTTCCCGTGCTTGTTTTGCTTTAGGAAGCCATGTTAAGGAAGCTATATGTGACCAAACAGAGGAGGTAACAGTATGAGTCTTGTTAAGATGTGTTTCCTCAGAGCCAGGACAAACTCTTATGATTAAAGAGACTACAGGCTTTGAATGGGTGGTTTTGGACTTTACCTCTTTTGGACATAAGACATATGAGCTTTTTTGAGTTCAGTTTCCAATGGGGAGCTTGACCAGAGATCTGTTGGGTAGTAAGTGGAGTCACCTGCATACTTAGACTGGAGTACAAGTGTGCTGCGCCATTAAATGGTGAGATTAACTTACTCCTTCAGAAAGTTCTGGAAATCCAGCTGCCAGGTGTGCCACTACACCCAAAACTTTCTAGGATAAAAACTAATAATGATAAAGAAAAGAAAATAAAATTCCACAGCATGGACCACGCACTGTGGTCTATAATGCAAAAATGTGACTAAAACAGCATCAGGCAAGTACCGCTTACTTGGCTCTGCCCAAGCTAGTGCCATTGGGAGACGCTGGCTCCAGGTCAGTGTCCCACGTGCATCCAGGCTGCAGCCTGGTGATGGGCAAGGCATGGTACAACACTAGAGTAATGTGCTCTCCACTGTCCAGGAGCAGAGCTGGTCTCCAGCTGGGGCACTGCTAAACAGGTGCACAGCCTTTTCTGGAGGTGGTATGTGTCTTTAAGTGTGCTGTATTTCTCAAAGCAGGCATACCCGCTGATACTCCTTGGCTTGTCACAGCACTTGCACACAGCAGAGAGGGTATGTAGTCTTACTGACTCAACACTGCAGAGGCACAGCCTGCA
This sequence comes from Pygoscelis adeliae, assembly GCF_000699105.1. NCBI lineage: Eukaryota > Metazoa > Chordata > Aves > Sphenisciformes > Spheniscidae > Pygoscelis > Pygoscelis adeliae. Next base: position 2,360,684 of record NW_008825268.1, on the reverse strand, counting down.
TTGTTGACACTGAATTCAAATGCATGCAGTTGCCCCATGTGATTCAAATGCATGAGAGAGATGCCCCACTTCCCTCCAAATACTTACTTGAAACTAGCACAATCCAGGGATTTGAATGCTCTCCCTCTCAAAGGTGACGCTTACAGACTGTTGAGTCAAATATTCCGTGCCCACCTTAGAGAAGCAGTAGGTCCTATTCATGCAGGAATAGCTACCTTCATGTGCTTACAGAAGCCAATCTGGCCCACTATATATTTTGGAGCAACATAAAATAAAGAAAAAAAAAAAAAGGTGCAGTGCAGTACTGTGATCCCTGTCCTGCAAACACTGAGGGCATGGGCAACCATGCTGACTCCAACAGGGCTCAAGTGCTTAGAGTTAAGCAAATGCTTAAATGTTTGAAAGTGTAGAAGATACATTTTGTAGAACCCACATACCATATGCTTCTTACTTCTCCCTGCTGACTTTGTACTAATTAAGTCTCCCAATTCATCAGAGCCCATGTTAGACAGCTGAGGAGGAATCTCAAGTCTAAAGGAACAGACCTCTAGTGCACAACAAGCTAAGTGAAGATTTTCTGTCAAACATCCAGTCAGAGGACAACTCCCACCAGCCTTTCTGTGAACCTTGCCTGAAAACATCGATTCTCGTGATGAGAAAGCAAAACCTAGTCCCATTTTCAGTTCACTTTCATGCATAAATGGCCAAGAGTTCAGGACCTCAGCAACCAGAAATGTTTCCATTGAAAGGCGTCAAGAGAAGTAACAGTGGTTTCAGACTGGCCATCCCCCCTTGCAGATAGGGTGTAAGTGGTTTAGCAGTGTGCACACCTCTCTGTGAAAATATTGTACCATTCTGACAAATGTTTTACTTACAGTCTGTGACACACATCATAATTTCAGAATAGTCTGTCAAAAGTGATTTGTTTCTTACTATTTTGATAAAACTTCAAACATTTTTGCTAGTTGTAAATGTACAGTCTAAAAAAGCAATCATTTCAGCATTATTCGAACAGAAGGGTAAACAGACCTTACTGCTGACCAGCCTGTAAACATTTTCAGCCTTAGCTGCAGATTCCTCTCAGAAGGAGGGAGTTATTGCTTTGATTTTTGATTTGAGTGATGGCAAGGTCTCAAGAATGAGTGATAGAGAAAAAAAAAAAATCTATCAAGTTCTCACTCCTTTCTGAAGAGTCTTAGGGCATTGCTTTGAAATTTTCTGGTATCACTGAAAAGCTTGACTTTATAATCACACACTCAAAGCTCCTTCCTCCAATTTAAAAGGATAGCATCAGATTGAAACCTAATTTCATCAAGTGTACTATCGACATTAAGAGTTGTTTTAATCAAAGATACGCTTTGCCCATAACCTAGGAATGTCATCTCTCACAACTGAGAATTCAAAATAGACTCATCTCCGTGTTTCCCTCATCTGTATTCAGTTGCAAAAGAGCACTACACTCAGGACTCACGTACTGCAAAGGGATGATGATATTTAAACAAAAAAAGGTTTCATTGGACTGTTTGGTTCACTGTTAGATTTTTTTTTTACCACCAAGCTGGCATCAGTGAACCACAAAGTCATCGAAAGCTGCCACACATTTCCTGTGTTACAGTGCTTTCTTCCTTTCAACATTATTCTGCCTGCTATTTTCTCCTGAGTTTCTACAGTTCTTCCTCCACCCTCCTCTACTTACTTTGTTCTTTCTTTTACCATCCTGCTGACCTACTCTTCTCCCAAAGATATAATTAAAAACCTCTTAAAAAAATGCTTGAAAGAAAATCACTGCCACCACCAAACTTCAGATACTTCCCATCTTCTGTGCACTTCATTGCCTCTCCCAACTGCTGTGAGGCCGGGCTCTGCCCTGCTCTTCACCTGCCATGGCAGAGCCTCGATCCTGGCTGAGTCCTTCTGTGTCCAGCGATGTGGTCCTTACCCCTGCTGCTGGGCAGATACCTCCCAGCTGTAGGACGTTCCTAGAATAGCAAATATTGGGAGCATTGGGTATGAATGGCAGGGCTGTGGTAGCAGGGGTGCTGCAGGGGAGGCCCCTGTGAGAAGAGGCTGGGGCTGCCTCGTGCTGTACACAGATGGCTCCCGTGCTGCCGCAGGCAGCAAGCAGCTGGGAGGACAGCTGACTGGAGTTGGGCCAGGGAAAGGGGGAGGAAAGGTGGGTTTTTTCCACAGATATTTTAATGTGGGGTTTTTTGTTTGTTTGTTTGCTAATTCTGAATCAGCTATTAAATATTTATGTTAATTGGCAGTAAATTAAGTTAAATTCCCCAAGTCGAGTGTGTTTTGCCTGTGACAGTAACTGGCGAGCAATTTCCCTATCCTTATTTTGACCCAGGAGTTTTCTCTCCCATTCCTCCCATTTTCTCCCCAGTCCTGCTGGGTTTGGGGAGGTGAGCAAGTGGCTGTGAGGGGACTTGGCTGCAAGCCGGGATGGCTCCTCCACCCCCTTCCATGGCCATCCATGGGATGATGCCCACCCAGTTTAGTAACCTGGCTCTGAAAAGTGGCCAGAATTTAGGAAGTCAGTGCAAAGGAGAGCAAAGGTAGCTCACATC
>NW_008825268.1:2356565-2358060 GCF_000699105.1 Pygoscelis adeliae | reverse complement strand
TAACGTTTCATATCCCTCCCTAAACTTTCACAAGATACGAGCATGTCCTACTGTCAGGGTAATACACACACACCCCCTATATCTACATATAACTATAATATAATAATAATGAATCTTTTTTTCATGTTGATAAAATCTTGACATCTGCAGTAACCCCCACATCAAATATCATGTCTGATCTTCAATGTGTGGACATATTCAGGTCAAGATTTCTGTCAGGGAGAGCCGAACAACTCTGAGAACAAACCTGCATGAATGAGTGGCCAACTGTCTGTTGCCTCTGTCAAACCAATCAATACAACTGTATTTATTAGTTTGTATTTATCGCTGTGTAGACACTCTCATAAAGACAAGATCTCACTGAAGTACAGAACCCAAGAATGTAAAGTTATAGGCAAACTCCACTTAAATTTGCAGTACTGCAGGAGGGAATGCCTATTTTATAAGTAATCTGTAATTTGAGAGTGGTATGAATAGGGCAAAATAATAATTTATGTTATACTTTCATCCTCTTTTGTGAATTACCACAATCCCAAGAACATTTAACTATGCTAGTATGATGGCATGGTATCACAGATCCAGAATTTCCAAAGAATTATTCAACTAAAAGGACTCTAAAAGTCAAATCCCAAACCTCCTTTCCTAGTACTTCCTACAGCAAACTGCAACAAGGCAGACAGGGGTAAATCTCCTTTTCAACAGCCAACCGTACCTTGCAGCTGTCTAGGAAAGAAAGTGAAAAAGGCTCTAAGTGACACTGCCAGGGAAACTTCAGGCAAAGGAAGCACAATTAGAAAACCTGGAATGCCAAGGCCAGAGACATATTCAGAGCAGCTCTACGGATGTGCCATAACAAAGAGCAAGCTTGCTTTCAGGTCTGACGCACAGTCAATTTGCACCCTGATTATAAAGCAGTAACCCCCCCATCCACACTGCAGACAGCTTTGACAGCTGCACCTATTTTGCATCTTACTGCAAAGCACAGTAGTCAAGGGGTTGACATTTAATAAAAAGCAGGAAAAGGTATCCATAGCTGTTACACCATCAGCCTTTCTAACCAACACAATTACCTATTTGGGATAAGCAGTAACCCCCCCATCCACACTGCAGACAGCTTTGACAGCTGCACCTATTTTGCATCTTACTGCAAAGCACAGTAGTCAAGGGGTTGACATTTAATAAAAAGCAGGAAAAGGTATCCATAGCTGTTACACCATCAGCCTTTCTAACCAACACAATTACCTATTTGGGATGACTTATCATAGAATAGTTTGGGTTGGAAGGGACCTCTAAAGGTCATCTAGTCCAACCCCCCTGCCGTGGGCAGGGACATCTTCAACTAGATCAGGATGCTCAGAGCCCCCTCCAACCTGACCTGGAATGTTTCCAGGGATGGGGCATCCACCACCTCTCTGGGCAACCTGTGCCAGTGCTTCACCACCCTCAGCGTAAAAAATTTCTTCCTTAGATCTAGTCTAAATCTACCCCCCTTTAG
>NW_008825268.1:2331025-2354653 GCF_000699105.1 Pygoscelis adeliae | reverse complement strand
TTCCCCACCAGCCCCTCCTTGTTGGTGAGAACAAGGTCCAGCATAGCACCTCTCCTCATTGGCTCCTCTACCACTTGGAGAAGGATGTTATCATCGACGCACTCCAGGAACCTCCCGGATTGCTTATGCCCTCCCGTGTTGTCCCTCCAACAGATATCAGGGTGGTTGAAGTGCCCCATGAGGACCAGGGCTTGTGAGCGTGAGGCTGCTCCTATGTGTCTATAGAGGGCCTCATCTGCTTGGTCTTCCTGGTCGGGTGGCCTGTAGCAGACCCCCACCGTAATGTCACCTATCCCTGCCTTCCCTTTAATTCTGACCCACAAGTTCTCATTCGGCTCCTCATCCATCCCCAGGCAGAGCTCCATGCACTCCAGCTGGTCACTGACATAGAGGGCAACACCCCCTCCTCGTCTCCCCTGCCTGTCCTTCCTTTTATAAAACAGAAGTAGAGTTACATATAATTAATCCATCCTATCTATTCCTTGTTGCATGCATTTAGATTTTCTTTTTTAAGAAGTTGTTTTTAAAGACCTACACTACCATAGTTTGACATCTCACTGGGATCAAAGAATATGCCGTGCCTCTGAGAGGCGCACCGTGAAGCTCAAAACACCACCAACTTGCCAGTTCTTTGGTAATCCTCAGCAGACTTTTGTGCCAGTGAAATGCCAAAGCCACAGCAAGCTGTTGCATATCACTGGAGGCCTTACCGGAGTGTTCCCTGAGAGGAAGTTTTGGAAATAGATAAAGATGGCATGTTTAGATTGTGCTGTGACTATGTAGAAAATGAGAAAACAGGTATCAGTCACCAGCTATGGGCAGGCCAATATGAATTTCAAAGTGACCTGGAATTTTGTCTCATTTATACAAGCAGGGGAGTGAGACAGACATCTCTGTACATTAATGCGTCTTTCAGGACTGGGCTACATAAGGATATTACATGATAAGAAAATGCTCTCTCCGTGTGACACTTTTTATGTCCACATGGAGCAGTGAGTGCTACTCACTTTTTCAGCACCATCTCAACTGCAGACCAGAGGGCTAATCTGCAAGTTTTAGTTGAGCTAGAAACATTTAGATGGTGACACAACGTGGTTTAAGACACTTTCTGGAGCTCTAGGACACTTTGAGAGCTTGCCAAGCTATCACATAAACGTTGACATCAATAACCTTTGGTAATCCAGAGTTTCAGTCAGATCTATGTTCCCGTCTGAATGACAGCACTGTCAAGAACGTAAATTGTGCTCTCACCTGATAGAAGAGATTAGTCACAGAGGGACCAGAAGCATCTCCCTGCTCTGCTTAAAATCAGACAGGACACAGCATTCAGATCCTCAGAAAAGACCTAGCACTGGAAAAATGGTTCCCATCCTTTACTCAGCTACAGAAAAAATTCACCAGTACTCCCACTCCTCCCTGCTTGTCCACAACTTAATCACACGGGAAAAATGTTTAATATTCCAATTTGGATTTGACAACATTCCTAATAAACATAGTCTGACTTCTGAAACAACCAATGACTTCAAAACAGAAATCCACCAGAGTTCATTCAGAAAATGGCAAAACAGGTATTTCAAACACTAACATATTTCTAAAACATCTTCTAGCTGAGGAATTCACTGGAATTTATCTTCCACTGAGAAGCTTCCGCAGAAACTCTTCCTTTTAGTTCCAACAAGTTAATATATTTTACCAAGAAATATTTTTTCATTATTTTTCCAAGAAAACATTTCACCAAGGAAACTCACTTTCTTTCCCCATTCAAACACCATTTCTTTCAAAATGTCCTCCAAACGCTTTCATTACTAAAATAACTTCTCAGAGGACTTGTATTTTTAGCATGTGACTCTAGCCACCAACCCAAACCAACAATACTTCATTTAAAAAAAAACAATTTGCTTGGCTTCAGAAAACATACAAAGAGCTAAATTCTGCTTTTATATTCATATACAAATCATCCCACTGAACTCCATCAAAGGGCACCGCCTAGCCAGCAAAAGCATCCTCAACACCGGAGAACGTTTCCAAATAGATTCAACCTGGGGGTTGCCTATCCACTGGTATTACCTCCACTCAGTAAATTGAAGCCTGGGGAACTGCCCGTAGCTAGTCCCTGTTCCACGTGCCCCTACTTTATTGAGGTCTTACATTTCCATCAGATAAACTGTTATTTGACTGTACCTCAGCCATTTCCTACCTTTGCATCAATACTGCTCCATATCACAGGATTTACCCATGCACGTCGATCAATGAATGCCTTTGAAGCTGGTATTGAGCAAATGCAACACAGCTGCAATTCGTCAACATAGTTCAAAAATCTACATGACTATTTTCTTAAACATTTTTGTATCATTTGTCATGTAAAGTATTAAGATAACAACAGGCCTTGGCCTATCTGAAACCTATTTAATTGTATTTTTGTACAATGCATATTTGTCTATGCAATTGAAAACTTGATATTTTATATAACCCACAAACCTTCAGGATACAATTGCAATCACCTTATAAGTGACTAAGAGGTAAGAATACCTATTCTCTCTCTCTTCTGTTGCCAATACACAATTTGCCTTATATCAAGTGTCATCCAGCTTCTTTAAAATACCTGACCTGGGGGCAAGCACTGACTGATAACAAGAGATGTTTGAAAAGAACATTTTAAACACATTCTTGGTGGGTAATTAGATAAAACAGCTTTGTCTGAAAACAAGCCTCATATAGTATCTGCTTTTCTAAGTAAACATTCCAAGCAAATTTAAAACCAGAACATAATTAAAAATAAAAATTAATAAAAAAGCATTAAATAATTTGCTTAGAGGTTATGAGATCTGTGTTGCAATTAACAGAGTCCCATCTATAAATTGGTATAATAATAATCATTCCTCTACCCTCTATCTGTTGTGCCTATCTTGACTGAAAGCCTTTCAGGGGAGGGACAAGCTCACCATGTTTTCACAGTACAAAGGTTTTCTAACCTTAATAGGTCCAAGAGATGCCGTATATTACAATGAGAAGCAGCACCAAAGTTAATATGGAAAATATTGCTCTGCAAAATCTTGTTTATTTTTGGAACTACAGTTTCAGTATGGAAGGACCAAGAATTTCAAACCAGCAATTACTGCTCCATGGACTGCCAGCCACATTGTGACCTCGGCTCTATCTCCATTGAGCCTAGTTATTGCACTGAAGTCTAAAAGGTATTGGCAGAATATTACAAAGATTATCAGCAAGCCGGTCATGTACCAGATTTCCCTGTCTTATTTCTTCCATTACAACTACATGACAAGCAGCAATAGGGACAGTTGACTGTCACTTGTAAATAATATGTAGAATATTAATACGAACAGATGTCAATTATATCATTTTTATAAATTCTGTGACAGTTGCTGATGTATCAGAGGTGTGTGGATCAGCACTGAGACATGGAATACACTTAATTTTTGAGGGGTTATCTGCAACAAAGCACTAAGGGAGAAGTATTCCAAACTACAGTTTCTTAGAAGACTTGAAGATAAAATATATTTTGACAGTCATACTTCATGATCAGCTCCTATAAGCCTGTGCTTCTGTACCCTTAAATTTCTATTAAAAATGGAGACAGTGTGAGTATTTGTATAAGACGGTCTTGGATTTTTTTTCTCACTGTAACACAAAAACCCTTGTTCTCCCTTAACTAAGTTGACGTGGCACTTTGGCAGTATAAAACCATGTATGACAAATATAATGCATTGATCCTCCAGGGCCCTTTGCCCTTGCTCACATTCTGCATTGTTGCTGATCTGTGAATTGAAGCATGTGCTGCAGCTCACACACAGCCCCATCAGCCTGTTTTCATGAAAAAATCTGATAGGTAATAGCCGACCCATCTGGCACTGAACTAAATCATGGACAAGTGTACTTCAAAAATGATTAGCCAGCATGTACATACAGTTCTACAGACAGCTCCTCTGACTTAAGTATCAAGACATTTCTTCTTCAGTCTTTCCCTCAAACCTCATTAGATTCACCGTTAACCTCGAACTAGTGATGGCTTGTTTGGGATGCATTACAGTTAAGCCTGTGGAAACAGTACCTCTTTTTTATTAACAGAGGTCCCATAAAAACCTGTATTTTTTATCAGTGTGGCAACATTCTGGCATACGCATTGCCCTTTAGGAACTTAAACATTAATGTGTGCCTATTTTATATTGCTAATGTGAGCTGGAGGCACAAAGAAAAAATGCAAAGCAATAGGAAGTTTCTTAAATATAGGCTTTCATTTTCTTTTAGTGGTAAGTCAGGACTAGTTGCCCAGTTCTCGGTGCCAAGGTCTGCTTTAAAACTGGATATCTGTGTCAGCTTCTTCTCATAACATATCAAGCATTATTCAATAAACTCATCTTCCATTTTACCAAGTTTTGTCAGTTTTATTTTTGCACTTTGCACCTGAATGTCAGAAATACTCTGCAAAGAATTCCAGTGTTCCCAGTCACTTTGCTGATGTTTAAGGAAGGCTGTTTCTCATGTGTGTAATTACAAGTCTATCAGCTATAGCCTACCACTCCAGCAAGATCTGTTCCTACACAGATAACATCTTCCCCTCTGCCTTAAATCACACCATCCACTGGTTGTGCAGATGAAAAGGCTAGCACCTGCAGGCACTATCACACTGGGAGGTGAGTCCCCAGAATCCACGGCCTTACAGTATCCAGCAGAAATTTTTACTGAAGTGTGTAAGATTTCTCTCCTAAAAGCTCACATCCAGATACAAAGTATGTAAGTCCTGGGAAAATATGAAGCTGGAGGAGAGCATTCTGGCTCAGGTCCAGACCTAACATATAGTAAAGGGTGGCAACATACAGCGCAATGCCAAAAACTAGACCCACAGTACTGTAAGCAACAGAAAACTCATTAGGGAAATACAAATCCCAAGAGTTTCTGATTAAGTCTCCTAATTAAACTATTGTGTACCACTTTTGATATGCATAGCACCACTACTCTACCTTTTTTATTTTTTTTAATATTCCCATCCTTTGCCTATTCAATTACTAAACACTCTTCCAAAAAAGCTCTCTCCGACTGTGTCCTGATAAAACAGCGGCAACTGTGGCATCCTGACCTTCATAACAATAACACATACAGCTAAGCAAATTAACTTCATGTTTCAGTAACCAAGCTCAAACGTACACTCCAAAGCAAAACCAAGTATCAACCATGTTATTGGTGTACCTCATAACTTTAAAAAGAAATCATAATACATCAGTTCAAAATGTTTCCTTCACACACACTCTTTACAGCCCAAACTACTTCTTGGATTTGATTAGCATTTTTAATAGTTTCAATTAATCCGGAGTTATGTTTCCCAGTGAATAAACTAGCACTCCTTCCTGATCTTCTCCCCACTCACAGATTTACCCAACCTTACGCAGGGTTTCCAAGTCATAATGCAATACAAATTTTAAATTGTATTTTAAATAAGGAGTTCTGCCATTGCCATCAACAAAAAGCTTCTGAATATATTTCCTAACACATTCAGGAATAACTCATAACTTCAGTCACTCACTAAAGCATGTGATCCTCCCTTAAACCTGTGGCAGACTTCTTGGAAGGATGACTCCAGAGGTGAAGTCCTGGCCCTGCTGAATTCACTGGCAAGTTCACAGCTCCGTTGATTTCAACAGGGCTCAGATTTTTCCCATCATTTTTTTTTTTCCCTCACTGCATTTTCCAGTTAGAGTGTTATGCGAGCAGAACTGTTTCCAAACAGCCTGGTTTGTCTGTCTGTGCTTGTACTTTATCCTTTCTTTGTATATACTTCTTCTGCACAGCCATGTGCTCTTGCATATGGAAAATTAACACACCCCTGCACACACACACACACCTTAGCCTCGCATACTATGGAAGGAAAAATTACTGGAGTAAGTAACCATTTAAAGAGAAAATTATTACTTAAGATGGAAGTAACAGAAATGTGGCCTTGCAACAGTTAATCTTCAGATGACTAAAAGCAGTTAACCTTCAGTAGTGATTTGACTTCCAGCTTCTGTAGAGGCTGATCACTCTCGGGGCTTGTGCACGGTATGCAGAGTTCTCAAGGACAGCTTGATTTCTGGCATCTCTGGACAAGTTGGAAATTATAATTGCAATCACAGTGAGCTTCTGTGCCTGAAACTGACAGGCAAACAGTTCCCCCTCCTAAGTGGCTATACTTACACTGTGCATAAGTGGGAGGAAGAGGGGAGGCTGCACAAAAAGGAGTCTACAGTCAGGTGAGTTAGGTCACCCCTTGTCCCCCACCCCCAGCAACTTAACATGATGGAGTGAAAACCTGTTTGAATCGCAGCTGAAGCACACTGCCAGGCAGTGCGGCAATACTGCTGTTCATTATCAGCTGTTCTTACAGAGACCCCTTATGCCAGTTGGAAAGGAGGATGTTTACATAAATGTCAGCAGACGAGGATAAGGAAAAATGTCTCACTGCTGCCATAAAGGATTTCATTTGATCCTAAAGCTGCCCTTTAAACTGAGGTTCAAGATTAACTCGGTTGTATTTCCCAAGCAGCCATGCAGTCAGTGGAACGACTGTGGGGTGCCTGGATGTACTATCAACTACTGTTAGTAGTAATGTCTTTTCAGACTTTCAGAAGCATCTACATGGACTGTTGAAGACCTCGGTCAAACACTTGGCTAGATAGCATGAGATGTATACAAGGAATTAAAAATAATTCAAGGGACAGACAAAAATATTTCTCCAGTCACCTACATGGTTGTCTAAGGCAGGATCTTACAAGGAGACTCAGTTTCAATCCACCTGTGTCAACTGAGAAACTGTACATCACAGAGTGTGTCCACAGGGAGCCCAAAGGCTCTGTGAAAGCTGCTGTGGGCCAGGGAAGGAACCTAAAAGCTTCAGCTTAGAACCTTCCTATGTCTAATGCCAATGGTGGAAACCAAGAAAAGGTAAGTCTTCTCTCACCTTCCCCACCTGACTAGCCAGCTGTATCTCCAGTGTACTTTCCACAATGGCATCTAGACATATCTGAAGAAACAAAAAAAGCATCTAGACCTATCCAGATCTGTGTGGGTTTTCAGCTGAACAGGAGATAAAACTCTCTTTTGCTAGTCAGCTACATGACTTTTTTCCTCTTGAAACCACTGAACCAAAGGTAAATTCAATACATCTTGAGGACTTGTCTTTATTGTAAGACAGGCTTACAATTTAGGAAAAGCTCTTTCTCTTTCTTTTTGCAGTACAAGACAACTGAATGCTTTATTAATTTAGTTAATTAGGCCAGACATAAACAAAAGATGTGGGTATCAGCCCCCTATATGCAGCTTTAATTTGTTTGCTGCATGCCTGGTGGAGGTCATTGTCACTTATTACCTTTACACTTCGCTTGACAAATGCTCTCCTGCACACTGAACGCTGCTCCTAGAGACAGCAGGCAACTACGGTAAGTCCAGGAAGTCAAGAAGCCCCCTAGATCTTAATTATAAAACCATAAAAGAAACCAACTGCCTCTGAAGCTCTCTTACCAAGAAACAAATGAGAATGGGAAATTTATTTCCGACCATAAATCCCAAACCCTTCAGTTTAATTTTTCCCAAGTTAACTTTCTCACCTAGCTAAGCAGCACTGCCTTCTATTATTAGCTTCTGGCCCAATATCAGCTGACCATCATCAGTCAAACTGTCTTCATCTCAATGAGCTCAGGGACTCCCAAGGAACTCTGTGTATACAGACTTGTGCTTGCAGCCTCTAATTATTTTCTAACAGATAATGGAGCATTTAAGTTCAGAGAGGATAGATTAAACTTGTAAGTGGATCAAAACCCCGGGCAGAATCACAGCTCACAGGATTACTTCCTGGAAACACCAAGCTTAGAGGGCAAGAGAGGAAAGGCCCTCGTCAATTGTCTGTCTCCCCATAACGTGTTAGTTTAAAGATATATTTTTTTCTAGCCTCAAAGATGGTTTGCTATGCTTTCCAACTGCAGCATGACTTTGGAATGTATTACATTATCAGTCAAGCATCTGGTTTGATGTTAAACCATCTGACCAGGCCAATGGCTACTTGACTTACCAGACAATCATAACAGTCAAATTATTTGAGGCTGAGGAGGGGAAATTGTTTTCACAAATGAAATTATAAGTCCCTGTTCTACTATCAAGTAGCCTCTCAGCTGCATATTTGTCTTTTTTCCTCACAACAAGCCTCTCTTCCCTCCCTAAAACCCAGGACCCTCATATATTCTGTTACCAGCCTTAGGGTGAGGAGCAGGATATCCTTCCCTCTTGGTACCCCCTGCGTCCGCTGGTGACTCCCCTCCCAGACGTGCTTGCAGGCAGACCAGTAGCAAGAACGCCTGCACTCTGAATTCAGATTCCAGCGCCCTTCTGGGGATGATGAAGTGTGACCAGCCAAGCAGGGAGGAGAAACTATGCCCCACAAGTTAACTACCTAACCGTTTCAACACCTAAGGGGAAATACTTCAGACTGTGAAATTATTCCAGAGGTAATACATATTCAGAAATAGGTGGAAAAAAGGTAAACCTACATTTCACAAAGCAGTAGCAACAACCTCTGCAGGGTGAAAACAAATCCATAAAGTCCACATATACATTCTGCTTCTGCCCTGGAGAAGGCGGTATGGGTTACTTAGTAGACTTCAGCTTGCACTGTTGTAACAGACGCAGACTACTGCAGTGATAAAAACTATGTAAGAAAGCAGGGAGCAGAGTAAAAGAAAAAGAGCTAGCTGGGAATGTGTGGAGAAAGCCCAAAAAATAGACTCTGCTGCAACTCCCCAAAGAAAAATTCTAAATAGGGGATGTACTTTTTGATGATGGCCAATTCATCATCCCCTGATGGGAGGAGGGTGGGAGGTTTTTGGCTAACATCATGCATTATATCATTACAGTCATTACAGATCCATTAGTGGGTGTTCAAGGTGCTGAAATGACAGCCCAGTAGCCAAATTGTTGTTCTTTGCTCTTTTAGCATAACATTTAGCAGAATTTCAGGAGCTCGCAGAGCACTTTTAGACTTACATTCTGCCAACATTAGAAGTTTTAACCAAACCCTATCGACAATGCCACTAACATCTATACCAGCTATTTCTCTAGACCCTGAAGTGTCCCAAGTACTCTCTCTGTACACAAACCACTGTTTGCAAGAGGCTTTACATTTTCCCGAGCCTCTCTCAAAGGAATGCTAAGTTTTACTTGCAAGTACAAGGACATACACAATCAAGTGAGTAGTAATTGCTGACAAAAGCACACCTGTACTTGACAGCTACAAAAAAAAGAAAATCAAGGGTGTAACTCATAATGACACCCCCTTCCCACTAACTTCCTCTTCCCATTCTTAACCAACATGTCAGACACTTATTTAAGAGTTAAGCCCCACTATGTTCGTAATGGCACTTAGCCACCTATATACCTTTGAAAAATATGATACAACTGCTTTTAACCAATGGCTATTCATAATACTCTTTTTACTGAACTCACAACTGATGCATTTTGCTTTTACATGTACACTTAAATTTTCCTCATAAAATAACACCAGTAAATAGTATCAAGTTTTATCAGGATAGTTATACTGACCAAAGCCTTGGAGTGAGAATGAGTAAAACACATTTTTCAATGAAAACGTATTCTTCAATGAAAGATATATAAGTTATTGCCTCATAATAGCTTAAAATTTTAAAAAGTTTAAAACTATGTCCTTTCTGGGGCTGAGAGGGGCAGTCACATTAAAACCATAAACAATGCCTAGGTCATTCTCTTTAAAAATGTGGCTTGTTTAAGGAAATAAATGACTGGCTTACGAGGTTGGGACGGCAGGAAAATCTGTACGATTGCATGAGCAATTATTTCAAAAGAATGAAATTAATTCTTCTTCTTCATCAATGCAGTACAGCAAAAGATGTTACAGACCGCTGCGCGTATATCAAATGCAGCATTGATACAAAACATTTTATTTCTCCTTATTGTCACTTATATCAACTAATGATGAAGTCCAATTCCTTTTTATTATGATTAAAAATAACCTTTGGGTTATTATTAACCTCTAGGACTAAAAATAACCTTCACTCTTCTCTCACCTTATTACCACTGGGTCAGAGACTCATGAGAAACTGTTATTTTAAAGAGAAAACTGTCCAAGTGTGGCTGTACCTTACATAGTGTCCTGGTTTCGGCAGGGATAGAGTTAATTTCCTTCCTAGTAGCTGGTACAGTGCTGTGTTTTGGATTTAGGGTGAGAACAATGTTGATAACACAGCAATGTTTTTAGTTGTTGCTAGGTAGTGTTTATACTAGTCAAGGACTTTCCAGCTTCCCGTGCTCTACCGACTGAGAAGGCTGGAGGGACACAAGAAGCTGGGAGGGGGCACAGCCAGGACAGCTGACCCAAACTGGCCAAAGGGATATTCCATACCATGTGACGTCATGCTCAGTATATAAAGCTGGGGGAAGAAGAAGGAAGGGGGGGACGTTTGGAGTGATGGCGTTTGTCTTCCCAAGTAACCATTACGCGTGAGGGAGCCCTGCTTTCCTGGAGATGGCTGAACACCTGCCTGCCCATGGGAAGTAGTGAATTAATTCCTTGGTTTTGCTTTGCTTGCGTGCGTGGCTTTTGCTTTACCTATTAAACTGTTTTTATCTCAACCCACAAGTTTTCTCACTTTTACCCTTCCGATTCTCTCCCCCATCCCACTGGGGAGGGGAGTGAGCGAGCGGCTGCGTGGTGCTCAGTTGCCAACTGAGGTTAAACCACAACACATAGTTAAAATCTCTAGAGTTTCAAAAAAACCTTTATAATTTCTGAGCCATTTATCAGATGTTACGATGCATACACTGGAGGGAAATGTGGTCCAGTGAATTAAGTCAGCTGATCAAGCTAAGCTGTGAAACCTCGGACAAGTAACTTTGTCTTTTAACAAGGACCTTATATTTTCTTTGTAGAGCGCTTAAAGGTTAATCAATATGTTGGAGCGGGTCCAGAAGAGGGCCACAAAAATGATCGGGGGACGGAACACCTCTCCTATGAAGAAAGGCTGAGAGAGTTGGGGTTGTTCAGCCGAGAGAAGAGAAGGCTTCTGGGAGACCTTCTTGCAGCCTATCAGTACTTAAAGGGGGCTTATAAAAAAGATGGCGTCAGACTTTTGAGCAGGGCCTGTTGTGACAGGACAACGGGGAATGGCTTTAAACTAAAGGGGGTTAGATTTAGACTAGATCTAAGGAAGAAATTTTTTACGCTGAGGGTGGTGAAGCACTGGCACAGGTTGCCCAGAGAGGTGGTGGATGCCCCATCCCTGGAAACATTCGAGGTCAGGTTGGAGGGGGCTCTGAGCAACCTGACCTAGTTGAAGATGTCCCTGCCCACGGCAGGGGGATTGGACTAGATGACCTTTAGAGGGCCCTTCCAACCCAAACTATTCTATGAATATCAAAGGAGGAGATATTATTATTATTTCTCTATCAGATAATGGGTCAGATCCTCAGCTGGTGCAAGTTACTCACTGACTGCCGACATCAGACATGGAGCTCAGGTCGCATTCAGCGGCCTTGCACTCCCTGCACGTTCACCTCAAAAGGGCACTGAATACCAGCTCTGCTCTTTCTGGAGCTCTACCATTAACAATAATCTTGACCATTATTTTGTCCATTAAGCAAACGTCTAAAAATCTTTATCCCTTTAGTGCAATTCATTCCTTTTGAACAGGGCCAAAACAGCCTTTTTTTTTTTCTTTTATTTGTGCATAATGATTATTGAATGTCATCAACATAAATGTGCAGTGCTCTGTAAAAAGCACAGGAAATCCCTTCATGTATACAGCCTTCATTTAATTACCTAAGAACTCACATGTGATAATTTGTCTGAAACAGCTAAATCCATAACTGTACATTTCTATTCATTTCTAGATGGAAGAATAGACTATATAACGGGAGTACATTCTCCTTGTGGTTTACAGTCTCATTAATACTAACCAAATTAAGCCTATACACTGAACAGATCTTCAAGGCTTAAAAGTCCTATGTAATTTTGAAGTCCACAAGAGGGATTAACAAAAGAAGTGCAAATTTCTATGATTTGTCAAAAAATTGTCACTGAATAGGACATACACATTCACAATGTCAATGAGGCTTGATCTTGACACGGAGCTAAAAACTGAGTGCATAGTCTCTGTGAACATAGAACATTCATGAAAATTATGATCTTGACCTCTTATTAACAATATTTCAGATTAGTAAAGCAAAAGGGCTTTTAAAATCCAGTGCACTTGAATTTTCTTTCCCCCCCTGTTATGCTTTGCTGCTGCTGACAGCTCCCAGACTCTCAGTGCTTAGTTCTCAGAAACACAGAAGCAGAAGAGAGCTGAGGCTAAATTTCTGTTCTTGTGAATTCTGCACCAGAGAGGACTTGCACGCATGGTAAGATGCTCCCCTGCAACTCCTTCTCTCTCTTGTCTCTAGCTTCTCTGCCATGGAAAGATAAAATATCTGGCACATGAGACAGAGGAGTTTCAGCCTTCAACTGATGGGAAGATAATTTATAAGAAAACTCCAAGCATCTTAGGGTCCATGATATTTGCACAGTGGTAGAACCCAGCCCTCCATTACTGTGGCACTAACATTACCCTGGTAGCACAGGTACTTATGGTTCTGGAATGGAATGATCTACTTGCAGTATACTAAACAGGGCAGAGCATTGCTTCACACAGATCCACATAGCTCTATAGCTTCAGAGAAGCAGCACTGACCTACTCACAGCTGATGTGTAACCTTGTTTGGGTTTTTTTGGCCGGTTGGTTTTGTTTGTTTGTTTGAACATTGCTGCAGTAGAGAATGCTATAGATATGCATTAACACTGAGACAGCTTGTCAAAGACTAAGGGAAGGAGGGAAATGGCCTACACACAAAATCTCAGCAGCTGAATTTTTCTAGGGACGTGATATGTAGCACTCGCTGAACATCAGCAGAATTTCAGTCCTATGTACAAGCCTCCTTCTACTATTTAAATATAAGGAAAGAAAACTGACAGAAACTTCTCTTTACAATCTCTGTGGGCTACAGAAAGACACCTCGTCCCCAAGACTCAGAGATGCTGATCATCTCTTACTTACATCCATAAACTCCACATTGGCTTTTGGACCAGTGGTCTCATTTAGGATCTTAATGGCCACAGGAATCTTTACAGTTTCTCCCTCGGGGACCCAAATGCCCTAGAAAGATTTAAAAAAAAGTGACATAAGACAACAATCATAGAAACTTCATTTAGAGTTACAGTTCTTTCTGATGCATTTTGTCACATTATGCAGTTCAGTTACGAACCTCAGAACTGAGAATACTCAAGAGTTATAAAATAATAAAAATTCCACAAAACTACTTATCGATTGATATCTGAGAATTTAAAGCTGAGATGGCTAAAAAGTAAACTTTACATTTAAAATTCACAAACTGTGTCTCTTGGGATACTTTTCCATCCTTCTTGACTATTGCTGTGTTCTTGGCAACCTCATGGTATCCTTCTCTATCACTTTATTATTGTCCAAGTCTACTCAAACTGATTATTCAAAAATGTATTCCCATGACCTTGTAGCTGTAGTGACCTGGTCTGTACTTCCTCCATTTCCTCCCCAATTTGAAGACAGATGCAGTATCTGTCCTCCTCCGCTGCTCTGACCTACCCACCTCGATTTGGCAGGTTTGCATTGCTCCAAAAGGGTCAGGTGATTGGTTTGACTTGCTCATTAAGCCCTACTTCGTGTCTTTGAGATTTGGACATGACCAACAGATCTTAAAAAAAAATAAAATAAAAAAATCTTTAACTGAAGTATTTTTTCCCTTTTGGGTTCTGCTCTTACATCCTGGTTGTTAAAGGGTGCATTGACATAACTCATCTTTTCTATTTAAATGGAAGAAACAATAAGTATTACGGTTTAGCTAATGACAACATTGTTTTACAAGGTATGATGACTATTACAAGACCCATGTGACACTAGCGAAATGAGAGACACAGTTTATCTAGCTTTCCAAAAGTGTACTGTAAAGCCATTATGTAAGAACAGAATGACAGACTTTGACACTGCATTTCAATATCAAGACAGCCTGGCTTGTGCAGTCCTCCTGTGTGCAAGGACGCCTGCGGCTGACACTCCTTTTCTCACCAAGAAATAATATCTGCATGTCTGATGAAAACTGAAGTTAACATTTGAGCCTGAAGATGTGCTCCTCCCACACAATTCCAGTATCCTATGTGCTTCCCAGACATGTAGGGCTCATGAACCCATCCACAGTACGGGATGCTTTGTTGCAATGCAGAACTTGACTGTTCAAAAGTTAAACGAGGGAACTCACTGCTGTGTATTGAAGACTCTTACCTTGTATACGGTTCCAAAGGCTCCAGAGCCAAGAACCTTGACTCTCTTCAGCTCAGTTTCCTTCAGGATACGAAGCTGTGCTTGGTTGGGTGCTGTGCCACTTGGAGTCAAGGGTTCCACAAGCTATGAAGGAAAATCCAAGTCTTAAATACTTGAAAATGTGAAGACCCTTCAGAAGTTTATGCTGAAAACAACCAATCCAATTAAATACTGGAATGAGACAGTGGTGGGGTCTATTGACCATTGACCTGCCAACTTGAGGGATTTCTCGCCTTCAAAAGCAAATGAGCGATGCTAAGAAACCAAGAGATGTAATAAAGAAAATCTTCACTCAACGTGTAGTAATTTCCACCAGGAATTGCATGATGGAATTACGAACTGGAAACTGAATCGGTGTCACAGTAACACACCCAAGGACTTTTGCTAATGGAGGCAGTATAAATATTTCCTACATGACAGAAATACAGCATTTATTATCAGTGCACCACATTCTATTTTTGCCCATTTTAGTGCCTTTAAGTTGGCCATATTTCTTTTTAATAGCCCTGACTTAATGGCTCATCACATTCTTATTCTGTTTTGGGGAAGGGACTATTTTTCTGAACTTCTGTTATACCACATAGGAGAACAGCTTTAAGGAGAAAACATCTTATAGCAGACCACTGATTTATAACAGCCACTAATTTCTGCAAAAAAGGTACAATTAAACAATTTGCTCAAGATGTCCCAAGAAACTTTGTAAATGAGCCACAATGGCACATTCAGTTAAAAACGCTCTCAGATCTCAATGTTATACTGTCTCTGCCAGAAAAAAACAATGCTTCTTTAAAAATATATTAAAAATACATGAAAAGGACAATACTCTAAACAATGAAAAATAGTTTGTTCCTTTGCAGGATGAGGAAAATAATTCAGGGGTACTCCTACCCAAATTGCTTTGAAACCACTGCTGTATTTCAAAGTTGTCTGTTTACAAGGCTAAATGCATGATGCTCTGCAGTTTGAGAACTACTTCTATGGCTCTTTGAGCATCATGAACTAAATTAGTTGACCAGACTACTTTGGTTCAGATAAAAAATACCAGTATCTGGAAATTGTTAGAGTAAGAAAACATAACAAAAGCAAACAGCAACAAGTCAGGCTATCACAGAAATAATTTGTGTGCTGTACTTTTTTTAGAGTGATTTCTTTTTCCTCCTTCCCACTTTAGATGTCCAGTACTTACACGGTGAAAGACAGAAGGTTTACTGTAAAAGAAAAGTAGACAGACTAGTGGTACATTTCTGTATTTTCAGTTTGTGAAGGGTGAAAACAGCTTCTGTGCCATAGTCCACCAACACAGGTATGGCAGGGAGAAGTGTTGTGGGCCTCTCAAAAAATGCTTGTAGAGTTTTACTGAGAATGACCTACAGAAAGAATAGGTCTGCTACAGCTTCCAGCTAGAAATAGAGACTTTAGCTGAAACCAGAGTCACTTGTGTGTTTATCTCAGGATGCTCCTGATTTAATATTCTGTATCCAAGCCAAGACAACACCTTCCCCACATGTTCAGTAGGAGACCTTGGTCCCTCAGCCACACCTTCTACCTGACCAAACGTAGAATGAGAGCTGGACTTCAAAGTCAATACTTCTCAAATCCAATGAAAACTACCTGCTTCAAATCATTTATGCTTAAGTAGGGGCTGATACAATGGCAAGATTTACATATCTAAAGGCGCCAAGTATTGTTAAGCTTTCTATACAACTGCACAGTATTTAAGAAGCAACACAAATTCTAGCCAAGCATAACGATACTTAGGCAAACAGATTGGGGATGCATGTATCATTTGCTCCCAGGCTCTACAGTAGAGATGAGTGGGAGCAGGACCCTTGGAACAGAACAGAAAACAGCACTGTCAAAGAATCACTAGCTAATGATATTCCCAAGCTTTATTACCTTACAAGGGGGACCCTAATTTAAAAATATCACTTGCAAAGTGTCTCAAGCATAGGACTGAGGAGATAGTAGTAATCACCTTTGCTGTAGCTGACAGATAAAGATTTAATGTTATGTTTAAATATACTTCCTAGATTGCCCCCTCCACCACTGGCATTTCAAAGAGCAGGATGGAGCGGGCACAGCACTCTGTCCTATAGCTCCACTATAGGACAGAGACACTTTTTGCCAGTAGAACTGTGAACCTCGTTTGGTTAAGCTCTGGGAAGTATCTTGGCTTAATAAAATACATCATTATTACCGATCATGACTACAGACCTTGACAAAATCTGGACCACATAGGCAATACAGGCACTGGGAACAACAGTAAGTGACAATCTCTGCATTTAAGCATTCCTGATGAGCTTAAGTTTGCATCAGAGCTTGCTGAACTTACCGAAGTAAACTTTTAAGACTGAAGTATGCACTGGATGAAAACCTGTAATATTTAAGCATGAGAGCTGCTAAATGTACTAATGAACTGGGATAGAAGTTCAGTTGAGAGCAGGATGCGAGTTCAAAAATCTGGTGGAACATGACTTTGTGATCATGTGGATCTTTTTTGGTCTTCAAAAGCCACAAATCTATATATGTACAGAAAATTATTATCTTGAAATAGCTTCATTCATTCCATGAGTTCAGTCCTGCAGAAGTTAACAAAAGGATTTCTACAGACCTCTCTAGTAACTGGACTGAAGACCTGAACATCTTTAATATGAAAGCAGAACAGCTCTGCACATCTTTTCAAATATTCTGTGAGAAGCACACTCTTACCTCAGTCTCCAGGAATCTTCGCAATGCTCTCTTCTTTTTAATGCTTTTGCGCCGAACATACACGGCAAATGTCAGGCCCACAATGACGATGATGAAGAGGCCACCAATAACTCCCGCAGCAATCAGAGGGGTTCTAGCAATCAGAATCAGAGACTTTATTTTTAGGTAGAGTGAGATCAAAGAATGGTTGGGTACATAAAACACAATCACTTGGAAAGTTTATTAACTGTCTTACGACCAGAATTTCTAAGGCAGTCCAAATGGGAAGTCAGGGGAAACACATTAACATATGGTATGACTTTTCTTGTTTTTAATCAATATACCAATTCGACTTTTTTCAAACCACCATGCACATGTGAGGAGTTGTGTGGACAAGGAGATACAACATGCATTTTGATGGCAAACCCAAATCTGCAATGGCAAAATGAGGATACAGGTATCTGCTGTTTTCCTGCAAGAGCTTGAACTATGCTTACTCTTTGGCTCCATCTAGATTAACTCTTGGCTTGTGCATTTAGGGGAAAACAGACTAATGAAAAACTCCCAAGCTACCAGTACGATGTGCCCTCCTGAGTATGGAGGAAGTGAGAGGCAACTTCAAACAGGGTGTTTCATAGACAAATCTAGAGACATCATACTCATACACCTTCCTCAAGTGGAGGATATTTATATATGAACAATGTAATTCATGCACCCTCTTGGAACTCTTCGTTCATTACTATTACACACAAACATTTTGGTCAGGGGTTATGGTTGCACCCATCTGGTTTTGCTGTGGCTTTTCAGCACAGCCAAATCCCAGACCAAAAGACTGGTGTGTTGGAGCCAAATAACCTCCTGTGAACAATGCCAAGCGAGGCTCAGCTTCTGCACAAGACCTGTTGTCCCCCCACTACTCCTATAACTCCTTTCAGCTTCCCAGGATCTTGAGCAGCATGAGCTACAATTACTAATTTGTTTTTCCATGGTGATAAGATACAGTAGGCTGGCATCATGGTAGATACTACACAAGCACAAAAAAAAGACTGTCTCAGAGAGTCACTCTGTTTGACTTAGGTGCCCACATTTGGAGATCGCCTACACAGTCAGTGGAGAGAAGCAGGCTCCTTCCGAAGAAAAAGTCAAAGTGATAGGTGCTCTGACTCAGTTTTATTTCTCTCTCTCCCCGCTCCGTCCCTAAAGGGTGGGTAGCAGCCTCCAAACCAAAACATTAAATTAAGCATTTTCACGGAATACCAACAACTTACTAGCATAAACACAATCACAGCAGTTAACATTCCTCCAACAATGGCTGGACAGCAGCTGAAAAGGTGAGTAAAAAGAGACAGCATGGCAACTGCAGAGTATAAATGGCGCCGAAACCACTGCCTGGTAACTACAGGAAGTAGGTTAACTATTGTCAAGATTGTGGAAATATCACTACTATGCTTTAACAGCCTTCCTCAGTTATGTCTGAATGATGATGAAAGATACATTATGGCCTATTAATAAAAATGAACCACACAGCTACTGAAAATTTAAAGGAGTCTCTCACAGAAATAGTAAATTGATTTATCTGACCCTTTATTCTTCTTTTTATGTCCTACCACAAAGCTGAGCAGTGGGAAGCAGTGCCATCTAACCTGGTTTGATATATTAAGGTGTCTACATTACCACTGAGTACCATTTTGAAGCCCATCTCTAAACTGTCCTAACTCTCACTTGTCATTGCAGTTTGGTTCAGAGAGGTCTCAAAGCACACAACCTGGATTCATTTCAGATACCAACCAGAAGATATGTTTCTGGAGTGCACCTAATGAGCTCCAACCTCTAACTGGCATTAAGGTCCACAGGATCAAACTAGAGCTAACCCAAAGAAAAATCCCTTGCAGCGAACATAGCCTAGACATTGGGACCATTACCTATTTCATCCCTCCAGATCCATCCTGTTGTGTCGCTCCATGTTAACAAAGACAAAGCCTCATACGCCCACATCTAGTTATTAAAGCACCATGTTTAAAGCACCACTATCACATTTGCCCAGGGAAAACATTACACAACGCTGTAAGGCCTATTATAGTTCAAAGACTTTACAATGGAAACTGTAAAGCCTGCAAATAAAGGAAGCTGAACGTTGCCTGGCTGTGAAATGGATTATGATGTTTGGGAAATACAAGTCCAGTACCACCTACTCCTCAGGCAGAGACACTCCTCCTTCATCTAGCCTGGCCTTAAGACACATTCCCCTTTCTAATCCCATTGATTACTCTGCTGATTTTGAGTCCAGAGCTCAGATTAAAGGACCTGGCATATCCACCCAGAACAATGCTCCTCTTTGTTTGCATGTGCTTTCCGTGATGCTGATGCAAGGAACTCTTTAATGGGCAATTATGGAAAACAGTGGACATCAAAAGACTTCTGTGGAGCTAGTACTGACTAATGTTCTTGAACAGAGGACTTTTTTTTTTTTTAATGCTGTATGAACAATCATATAATTTTTAACAAATACCACCAAACCACAGACTGTCAAAACAGGCAGGAGATCTCTTGGCTTTAAAGTGCATATTAATAACTATCATAACAGCTGTCAAAACAAATAATTAGAGTTTTATGGTACCGTGTACACTACAAATGGTCCAAACAATATTTACATGATAGACCACAATAAGTAAATGGTTCCAAAGGAGACAGAACAACAAGTGAAGGGAGTAAAATGAAGTTATAAATTCCTTGCAGCCCTTTTATTGTTACAGGGTACAGGCGTTCAAAATGAATCTTTATGATCCATTGCGTCAACTCTCATTGACTTTAAAAGAAAGTCCTCATCATTTTTAGTAGTGAATTGAAAAAAGGCAAATAATTTTCAAAAACTTCACCAAACAAGCATTTAGTCATTCATGTGAAATATGCTGTAATTGCATATTATATCTGAATTTTTAGGAGGTGCCATCTAAACACGCTGTTAATCAAGCTTAAAAAGGGAGTGTAAGAAGAATAATATAACATGAGAGGAAAAAACCCCATATTTAAATGCTAAACAAATAACTGTAATGCAGAAAAAGTTTTATTTTGAACTCAAATAGTGATCAGCTTCCTTCACTCATAAGTCCACTATCCTCGCATAAAAATCATGATAGACACAAACAGCACAGACCTAAACAGATGCGACTGTATACCGTACAGCTTCTCCTCACTCTGCTACTGAGCTAAGCCCCAAAGTCAACAATCATGTGTTTTATTTGCTACAATACCAAATGACAAGTAACTGCCTTCAGTGCTTTCTGGTATCATCAGTGCAGTTCACTGCTGCTTCCAACCACATGTAGGTTATTTTCTAAGCCCAGTTTTCTGGGTGTCACCTACCTCATTTGGGTTATTTTTACTTATGTTCGTTAGGCTGAGTTTGCTTTTCTATCTATTCTGCTAACATCTTCAAGTCTCCTGTATAATTTCTCTACTATTTTCATGTTTGCAGTGTCTTATATTTAATACCCTGGTGAATTTCATTAACATGCTGTTTATCTTTCTTTTACACAATTGCTAAGGTTGTTTAACATGGATTCCTGTAAGGTGGTGCTGATCAGAGGTGCTGCTGAAGACACAAAACCTTTCTCCCATCTTGTTTTTTTAATCCAATCCTTTTTTTGCATATGCACCTAACCAACATTTCATCTTCACATACAGCTGGACGCACAAATCTCCTTATCTCTAGCGGCATTAAGGGCTTAATCCACTTACATTTTTGTTACGTTACTGCCCCACAACCACCTCTGTGAATGCAATTCGCTACATTTGCCCACCTCAGACTACTGCCCACCTAAAACTAATTCCATGAAAGTTAACAGGAGCAATGTTGATACAGAGACAAAAATTTCACTATCAAAAACCCCCATTTTGTTAAAGTAATTTTTAAAAGCATGGAGGCCCTGTTTCTCTGTTAGGGCTTGGAAAGGCTAAAGTCAAGCAAAGAGAGATAGTTCCATGTCAGTCCTGCCTGTCCAGCATAAACAATGGATGGCCAAAAGTCGATCCTAGCTCACATTTCTTTCACCTCGACTATGCACCCACCAACAGGAAACTCCTGATACAGCCACTACTTTCCTTTACACACTGAAAATCTACCCCAGAGGGTGAAAAAAATTTCTGTTAGGTGTTTCTGGACTTTTATGCTCATCAAAATAGACTTAGCAGTCCAAGAAATATGGCCCTGAATCATAATTCAACCCCATCTAATTAATGTGCGATCCCCCACCCCTCCCTCATCTGAGGACAGAATACCCAATTATTGATTGGAAAAGGCATAGGCAGGGGAGGCAGTGGGAGGGGGGGGGAAAAAAAGAAAACCACAACATGTGAAAAATCCTGCCTCTTAAACTGGAAACTGTGTCTCTGTGGCTAAAAGTTGAAAGTAAGATTCTAGTATTCCCTTAGGAGAAATGAATAATATATATTTCTTTTTAAATGTGTGCTGTGTTTTCATATTTAGAAGCATGTAACACTGACTCCCACACACCAAAATTGAGACAAAAAGTTCAAAGTTAGTATTCCAAGGTGGACAACGATGCTCAACAAGGGGGCTCGTATCATTCCATCCACTCCAAAACATCTGCAATTCCCACAGTGCTTTGAGACCAGGCATTAAAGCCTAATTACTGATTTGGATGAATACACGGTCTCATACTCTTGACTGGAGAGTGCAGCAGAAGGGGGAAAGGAAATAGAATTGTGGTGCATGGAGTAAAGCTGAAAAAGAACACCTGTTTTTCTATCTTTGGCATTAACCCACCTAATAAGATATGTAAATAATTTGAGCTTTGAAGCTGAGCTGTTAGAGGGCTTTAAGTTCCTGCCTCAACCTTCCCCAACCTTCCTCTCCTTTGAATTTTATCTATATGTTCAAACAGGACTCATTACAACCTTGAATATTTGGTAAGTAGCCGCTTCTTGTAAACTTCCATTATTAAGGCATTATTTTTTCCCGATGGACGATTCATACATTCTGCATTCCTCACCCCTTCCATCAGTGGGGAGTTCAGCTGACTGTGAAGCTGCACTTTTAGAGATCTAACGGATTCTGCTAATCATGGAAATGATAATCTTAGTATTTAAAATATACAAGATAAACAACCAGACTGGGAAGCAAATTTGTGTATGTTTTAATAGCTTCTCTCTGCTGTGCAGCACTCCCCTGGCAGAACTCTACAACCACAACTTCGAGAGTGCCTGGTGTTCACGAAATGGTGCTCCCTGGGTGTGGGAAGAGTTCATCTAGTGTTACTCGCATTAAGACGTGCTTTGCTTTATATTTTTCTTTTTCAAGAACAAGGCTCCCTTCCCCCTTTCTCTACCTAATCTGAGTGTGTTTGAACACTGACAAATGTCACCATTTATGTACAGATTAGGAGTTTTTATCACACGTAAACACAAATTTTAACTCACAGCTGATCTCACGATTACTACCAATTCTGCATTTAATCTAAATATGGGCAGACTGCATCCCATTGTACTGTCAATGAACTGTAGTTAAACTCTGGTGGCAGGTAGTTCTAGCCACAACTTCTCAATGTGCAAAACAATCACAATGTTGCAGTCTATGTCTAGGTCCATTCAGCAGTTAAACATCAAACACAGTTTTCACTTTGGACAAGGCTAATGCTGACAAACGGATATCTATAGTAAAAATTGCTTTTTCCTTACCCACACCAGTTCCTATATTGAAGCCTTCCTCAAGCAAGTATTTAAGGACATTTCTAGATCACTATAATCAAGTTATCTGTATGCTCAAAGTTTTTCACCAGCTTTGCCAAATAAGAACAACATGGGCAGAACAGAGACTTGCAGTCTCTAATGGACAGTGTACACCCTTTCCTCCTCTAGTATACCACTAACCAAGATGTGCTGTTGAGAGCAACTGTGCTGTTAGGATACATCAAAATGTTTAACATACTGTGACATAATTTACTGAAGGTTTGCACATATTTTGGTTATCAGAGTGTTTACTGAAAACAAAATACCAAGACGACGCAAACAAATATATTATGTGCATTCTTTAAATTGTGTGTCCTACTCATGCCTTTTTTTTTAAAGGTAGGATTCCACATTTCACTCAGCAAAATAAATGAGGACAAAGAAAAAAAATATTAAGTACAGCTTTGAAAATGAATATAACCTAGAATTCTAGACATTCACATGTATTGATTATAAATTTTTGACATCATTATTATCATTAAGCACACACAGTGCATGATGGATTTCTTTAGAACTAGTTGTCCTGGTTTCGGCAGGGATAGAGTTAATTTCCTTCCTAGTAGCTGGTACAGAGCTGTGTTTTGGATTTAGGGTGAGAACAAAGTTGATAAGGCACCGATGTTTTAGTCGTTGCTAGGTAATGCCTACACTAGCCAAGTACTTTTTGGTTTCCCATGCTCTACTGACTGAGAAGGCTGGAGGTGCACAAGAAGCTGGGAGGGGGCACAGCCAAACTGGCCAAAGAAACATTCCATACCATGTGATGTCATGCTCAGTACATAAACTGGGG
>NW_008825268.1:2297989-2330131 GCF_000699105.1 Pygoscelis adeliae | reverse complement strand
TTACTGTACCATGGATACCATTTTCATGGAGACAACTAGCAATTACAGTGACTTTTCTGAAAGTTTTTTTACAGAGGAAGTAGAGAATGGCAGTGTCACTACCTTCTTCTATGATGTTTCCTCCTTCATTACAGTAACTTTTCAGTATTTTGAACATCCCTGGGTAGTTAAGGTACTTCTATCGGTACTTCTTGGGAATATTGTTTCGGTTTTGTCTAAAGCCAGCTGGATGGCCTTTACTTCTGCAAATTGGCTCGATTCACCTTCTCCTTCAGCAGCACCTCCTTCTGAAACCAGGACACTAGTTTCAAATCTGAATGGCATAATTTAGGAGAACAACCATATTTCTGTTGTTTTCACCATAAATTACTAAGAACTCTCAATTTTAACTCCCTGTTAATACAGTTGACCGGGAATCTGAAATCTCTGGGATTACAGTATCAATATGGAGGCTTTTCATGGGCTTCTCTCCCTATAAAACTGAAAAGCCCATCTGACATCTCTTGCACCCCTGGTATTTTTAGGCTGAGATTTTTCTCTTCTGCCACAACATAAAAAAGGAATGCTATTGTTAAGAACTTGCACAGTGACTTTGTTTTGAGGCTTGTGCTTTAAGCAAACAGATCAACGCTCCTTGTAAAATATGCCAAGTCAGGCCCCATATAATGTAGAGTGATTTATCTGTGACAGAAAGCCAGTTAAATCCACTAGATTGGACTCACAGGTGAAGCCAGTTCATCAAGTAAAAGAACAATCCTCTTTATAAACTTGTCATATTTCCCATTTTCTTTGGGAAGAGTAATATTTTGCTTTAAATAAAGAAAACCAGACCTGTAATGACCATGGGCGCTGATGGACTGCTCTGAAACTAAAACCATCAACATTAGCTCAAAGAGTTTCTCTCTGCATAAAGCATTCCTGTTAGAAGCAATAAACTCAGCCTGCTTCTCTGCAACCAGTTGCAGTCAACTGGCTCTATGATTATGTCTGTGTACGCGAAATTATTAATAAGAAAACATGCTTTTCTGAAATAGAAATATCAAGTGCATTTTCCTGTATGACATTATATGCTGAGAGACTACTTTGTCTGGTGGCACTGCTTTCTATTAATTAACTGTCAAATCCAGAAGTACCACAGAGCAGCACAGTCTGAGGCAGAGCGCGCTACATCGCTTGAGG
The DNA here is from genome assembly GCF_000699105.1 of Pygoscelis adeliae. NCBI lineage: Eukaryota > Metazoa > Chordata > Aves > Sphenisciformes > Spheniscidae > Pygoscelis > Pygoscelis adeliae. Next base: position 2,328,952 of record NW_008825268.1, on the reverse strand, counting down.
CGCTGGAGAAATACAAGGCAGTGCCCATTTACATCAGTAGGTAGCCAAAACATTCAATGGGAGCTGGGTCATATAGAGAATACAAATCCTAGCATAAAATTGGCCATTGAAACTGAGCAGGAACATTCTTTCACTCTGCAATAGGTGTTCAGGGCAGATTTTTATAATGTTTTCTTCATTGCTACAGTTTGGTTTCTATTATATGTTCTAGTAGACATGGGCAGGCCAATTACCTTCACCCTACATCCCATACAACTTCTCAAGCAGAAGGCTGAACTCGAGCCTAAATGGCTCAGAAATTATTTCAACCTGCCCTCAGCTTTGCTCCACCAGTGATTGTACAGATGAGTGAATACTGCAGTCAGTATTAATAGGAATTCATTAACATTTCGGGTGGCAGCTTGATTCAGTCTAGTGCATGCCATTTTTTCTTTACCGTTAACAAACAATTATGTAACTAGGTGTATGCTCCAGAGTTTGGAAAAACAATCAGATCTCTGAGGACACATATTCATGATGAATTAGACATTCACTACGTTGTTCTCTAAAATTTTTGGTACCCAATATTTGGTACAGGACACAGAGGGAAATTCACTTCAGTTGGGTGATAAATCAAACCATAAAGAATAGAGAACAGGGAGGAGTGTTCAACAGAGAACAGGAAGGAATGTTTGGAAGTATTTTAAATAACCAACAGGAGGAAACCTGTTTGAATACTGTGCTCTTCCTTCTGCTATTTTTTTAAACAGTTTCCAAATTCCACTGGTGGAAAGTGCTTGTAATTCACTTAAGTTCCAGTTAAATGTTTACTGAAATTGAGCTATTCAACATACAAAATATCCAAACCCATACATGGCGAAGCAAAATCTTGCCTGTAGGACTGCACAGATGGTTTGCCTACCTTTAAGGAGCTGCAAGAGGAAGGTTTCTCTACGCCATGCCCTTCGTTTTTACTTTACTTCACAAATCATCATCTCTCTTTTGAAAATGCATTGATCTACCTTTTTATACCTGACCCTTTTGATTGTTTTTTGGAATGCCAGTCTTTCCTGAGAGTAATTGTTCGGAAGATTTAAGGAGCACAGAGCAGATTTTTTGTCTCAGTGGTTGTGAACACTGGACTCTTTCCTATTCCAGCTTTGAATCATATGGGGCAGCGAGCATTTGCTTTCACAAGCTCCAGGAGTATTTCACACTAGGGAACCTTCAAGGACTGTATTTGGGGACTAATTCTGAGATTCTGTCCCAGATTCCCTCCTTCTGAAGTCTTTATGACTTTACATTTCTCCTTTGTGAGAACACATTCTGTACATTAAAGAGAGCCCTAACATCCATCAGACCACTTCTGGTCCAGCTCTGCATCTATACTCCCATAAGCCATCTCACCAAGGCGAACAAGCCTCTTCACATGAGTGAGCAGTCAGACTACAGTTCAGCACTGGACACTGGCAGAGGGGAAAAAAAAGTCCCATCAAAACAAAATGGGACATGATAATCTGATGAGAACAGGACTATTACACTATGTTCCTGATCTTCAAGTTTCTTGCAATATCCAATCATTTGTTTTGTGATAAATGTAGAGCTTACATGGGTTTCAGCTGAGTTTTTTTAACGACTGGTGGCATTTAAGCATCTTTTGGACCTATGTTTGAGGTTAAAGTTAGAGTGCATGGAGGATTTGTAGAAGAACATGTTCGGAAATATGCACCATATATCATGCATATATTACATACATTCATACATATATACACACACGATTAAAAATTTTTCCTTCAAAGTCTAAATCAAAATAGTAACACTTCAACAAAGTAACACTTCATTCTACAGTGGTATATATATATATAAATAAATATAGCATTTGAGACATTTATTAGAATACTAGTAATGGCCATGATGCTGTTAACTTCAACATACATTTTAGCTACTCCTCATTTGAGTTCTAAATATGCGGAATTTATCTTTATGGAGCATAGCAGGGAATAAATGCAGTGCTCATAAATATAGAGGAAAATCCAAGGTAGATAAAGAGCAGGGTATAAGGAATTTATTTCTGAGTATGCCTGATGCTGCTTTTGGATTTATCACTATTACTTTACAAGGACAGCATTCTGTCTAAATGCCCTACACAAATTATATCAATCATTAGAAAATCCCATTTGATTATGGGGAAAAACTCACCTAAAATTGAGATCCTCCTTCTGACACAAGGCTTCTACAGGATCATCTCCTAGACGATAATATGCCCAAAAAGTCTTCCATGTCTGTAACTTATCAGTCATCTCCCATTCGTTCTTATATTACCAAGTGGAGCAGAGAGAAACTCTGGTGTATCTTGCAATTCCTCTTAATGCTAGTCATCATCCCACTGCCAGCATTTCCCCAGAGGCCATTCAGAAAAAAAAAGTTCAACTTAGAATCTCCGAACCCACCCACCTTCACTCCTCTCCTCCGTATCCACAGCCACCCAAAGGAATCTATTTCACTTCACTGGCTGTAAAGCGAGCCAAGGGAAACCAGTCTTTGTGAATATTATCCTCATTTTCTATTCTCAGCTCTACTGATGATTTTTTTTTTGTGTCTATGTACACAGCAACCTCCTATCATCTTGATAGTCACAGATGTGACTTGATTAGGAAAACAGCTTGTGTCCATGGTGAGGATACTGCTCAGAGTAACCTAGACTCTACAACAGCTGTTTTATTATGATTATGTTGCAGTACAGTATGGCCCACATAAAGGCAAATGATAATTTAGTAAAACAGCTCTTCCTTCTCCCAAATTTCAGTATGATAGAACACTCCAGAATTTATTGCAAATACCGCCTTATCTATGCATCTTCCAAATGTTAAAAATACTCCTCTTCCAATAGCTGCTAAACCCCCAGAACAGAGCAGGCCGAGCATCTGGGAAAACGGTGATCCAGCTTAAAACTCTCTTTTTCCTCTTTCAACCACAAATCCCTTCCTCAGCCCCTGCCACCAAACCCCCAAACCTCAGTACCAGCCTCTCTGATAGACAGTGGATCCTGCTGACTTTTTGTGCCTTTTGGGTCTCACAGCTTCTGAAGCTCCTTAGAGCTCAAGAAAACAAGGGGAGAGAAGGCTCAGACATCTTTTTTCCCCGCCTCTATCACAACGGAGAGAGAAACTGCCTCTCATCCTGCTTCAAAAAATATATGTATTTGAAGTATTTCAGTGAGAAGAGCACAAAAAGGTTGATGAAACCAGCTACCGAGAATACACACAAAATACTGCTACAGCTATAGGTTTTGGCTTGCTTTCTTAGTAATTGTCTTTTTCTCACTGGAATTTTCCTGGAAACGGAAAGAGCTCCCTTATTTAAAAAAATCCGCTGATTAAAAGATGATTCAAAACATCCCAAAGTTTGCATTTGGAGCCTGATCCACTGATTGATCCAGGAAATCAAAGGAGAGAGAGTTCACGCAAAGCTGAAGTGGTGAGACAGCACTGAACTTAGCCTGCATCCAAGTCATTTACAGGCAGAGGATATCGCTGCCACGAGGGAGGGAAAAACATATCTACAGGAGATGGGAGTATTTTAAAGCTAGAATATTATCTCTTCAATCTGTTCTTTGTCTATTATCCTTACTGCAACTGAGACTACGCATATTAACTACTAGTGGTCCATTTTTAATGCAGGAATACTTTTCACTTTTTTTCTTTCCCCCTACATCAGACCACGAGGGTTTTTTTAGGAAATTTATTTCTGAAATTTACACATTTTCTTTAAGGAAGGTTATTCAATCAAACAAAGCAATGCTCACTGATACAGAGCCCACTGAAATGAACTGAAAATTTCCCAATGGCTGATTCAAGCCTACTGGGAGCTTAGAAGAGACCAGTCTGGCCACTGCCATGCTGGTGAGTTGCCCAACTAGAATTAGTCCTCTTCCCTCCATTCTACCAGAATCGCTGATTCTTTGCTTCTAACCAACCAACCTACAGGATCCGTATATCATGGTTAGTATTTCCAGCATTATTTTCAGATTAATTTTCAGATTAACATGCTATATCGCCAAAAGTAAGGATCGCAATGTCTTATCTCCTATTCAGCATGATTTTAAGACTATACTCAGCAACATTGACATCAAGCCTACGGGTTCTAAGTTGGCTGAACCTTAACAGCAGTAACCGGAGCAAAACAAATGGCAACAAATAATTAAAAACACATCCTCTTTCCTTTTGTTTGCTTCTACTTTTCCACTGTCACCTCTTCTTTTCACTCATGTTATGTTGCTTTTACAGCTTCTGTGCCTTTTAAGAAATATCTGTGCTACTTAATTTCAGTGACATATCCAAACATCATTAGGTTTACTACAAGTAGACAGCTATGACTTAAAATGGAACAGCGAGTAAAATATGAACATGTAATGAAAATCCAAGCGAGCATTTTAAGAGGCAATATCGTGGTTTAACCCGGCAGGCAGCTAAACACCACACAGCTGTTCGCTCACTTCCCCCCAGTGGGATGGGGGAGAGAATCTTAAAAAAGGTAAAACTCGTGGGTTGAAATAAAGACAATTTAATAGGACAGAAAAGGAAGGGAAAATTAAATAATAATAATAATAATAGCAAGTGATGCATGATGCAATTGCTCACCACCTGCTCACCAATGCCCAGCCAGCTCCCCAGCAGCGGCCGTGCCTGCCCCGGCCAACTCCCCCCAGTTTATATACTGAGCATGACGTCATACAGTATGGAATATCCCTTTGGCCATTTTGGGTCAGCTGTCCTGGCTGTGCCCCCTCCCAGCTTCTTGTGCACCTCCAGCCTCCTTGCTGGTAGGGCAGTATAAGAAGCTGAAAAGGCCTTGACTTAGTGTAAGCATTGCTTAGCAACAACTAAAACATTGGTGTGTTATCAACATTATTCTCATCCTAAATCCAAAACACAGCACTGTACCAGCTACCAGGAAAAAAATTAACTCTAACCCAGCTGAAACCAGGACAGGCAAGTAACACCTTGGTGTATTGCTTTGATGGCCTATGTTTCTAATGGACAGACTGTGTCACAGGCAGGGTATTGGGAGTCTAAGATAAATTATTTGAGGAAATGGTTCACACTTCTTACTTAAAAGGTTGATTGCATTTTAGACAATTTTCCTGCAGGTACTACAAGAAAAACTTTATATACTTTACAAATCAGGGATTACATCATGATTGGACCATGTTTAACCAAAGTTTGGCCTTTGTTGTGAGGACAAGGTTGAATTTGTTCTCAAATTTCTGTATAAATGCCACAACTCTTCAGGATGAGGAATTACCAGCTCTGTCGAGAGATGTGCCAGAACAGGCAAATACACAGGAAGCTCCTCACAACTCTCTGCCAATGAAAAGCTCAGTCAGAATTAGCCAGCACCTGTTTTTCACATTATCCCACAATCTTTCCTTGCCTTTTTGATCATTTGCTCAATGTCAGATAACTACACACATTATCTGCATTATCTTCTATAGATTAAACAGCCATCATGTCCACAAAAGAGCCTGTTCACCAGTGTGTGAAGATGGTGTCATTAAAAATGTACATCAGATTGACAAAAAGTGTGAAGTTTTTTGACAAAAGTACTGTCCTCCCTAAAGAAAACTTCACTTTCAAAGGTTACATAGAAATGAAAAAAACCCCATCCAATATCTAGATTCCACACTTTCTAAAACTTCATGGTACCGAAGATACAGCTGTACCAAAGCATCCTTCAAGAAAGGAAGGGAGGGATAATAAGAGGGAGAGGAAAAAAAAAGAAAAAAGAGAAGAAAAGGAAGAGTCTGCACTGCATAACAATATAAGATACTTAATACCTTACTAGCATCTGAGGCTTAGAAAACCTGATAGAGATGGACAAATTAGACCTTCAGATTTATGTCATTAGTGGAGAAACTTAGTCATGGGAAACAATTTGCCTTCAGTTGTACGACATCAAATAAAAATGCTGAAACACAAACACACAAAAATGCTACTATATTTATTCAAAATAAATGAGTCATTCAAGTGAATATAGACACCATGCAAGAGAATTCAGTCAAACAGGTAAGATCTGAGTGAGTTTCTCCTCTCCTGTAGCAATAGCCAGTCTGAAAACTCAGAAATTTAACTGATCTAACTGCTAATGAACAAAGATATGTCAGCATAACAGAAACCTTGTGTAAAGTCATATGGAGCTCTCACTGTGTGCCTCACCAAAGCCAACAGGAACCAAAGCCCAGTATTCAGCAGCTAGATTTGCTTGTCTGTGTCCAACTTGGTACCAGCAATCAAAATTCAAAGGAGGAATGCTGGGTCCTAATCTTAGAGCACGAGCCAAGAGCTGATCGTAGGTGGAAACTATCAGCACAGACATGAAAGTGTCATGTCACACACTGTAAACAATGACAGGAGGAACCGGCAAAATTCTCTGGCCTGAGTATCTGTATAGCACAGCCTACAGACTTGGCACAAATTCATCATGCTTGCAAGAAAAAGTTCCAGTCTTGATTTTACAAGTCTAGTGCTGGAGAATTGAACATTACCAGGGAAAATCATTCCAGGGATTATTAACCCTCATTAGAAGTGCACTGGCATTTTGCTGCTTTGAATGTGTCTTTCTTAAGATTTCATCCATTTAATTATCTCACAGACAGACACCCTACCCTCCTTTTCAGTCTGCTAGACTAGCGCCATCTTTAAGCAAACTTCTGTTCCTTATCTATGTACTTTTAGATGATAATCAGGCTCTACACTTCAACCTTCAGCCAAAATAAGCTTTAGCTGTTTGAGCTCCCAAACTTCTTCACTACAAGGCACAATGTACAAAGCTTTAATTATTCCTGGTGGCTCTTCTCTAAAGCCTCTTTAACACACAGTCCTGAGAAAACAGTCTTCCTGAAGGTACAGGGTCTACATCCTTGTTCAACTCTCCGCTACCATTATAACGAGGTAGAAAAGAGGCAAAATACCTCTAGTTTACAGAAAAGAGATGCAAAGTAAGCTGAACTAACAGAGAGAGGGCATTGCATGAGAAATGAGTTTAGTATTAGGCCCCCTTTCCCACTACAATTTGAATGAAGTTATTTGAAACCCTTCATACAAAAAGTCCAAAGGTACAGATAATTTATATGATGTTTTCCCACCTTGTTACTTCACTTTACAGCATGACAGGAAAAAAATTATAGTAAGATAAAGTAATTTGGTCTGATGGCTTGATTTGCTAATGCGCTATTCCTGCATGGTTGCTGGTATTCCTGGTAATGCTTCCACCTTTGGTAACTGCTGCAGTACAACTTTCCACATGTAGCACCAAAGGACAGAAGCTTGTTAATTCCTTCAAACCTATATCTTGTTTTATTAGGTTATCATTGTGTGTTTGCAAGCTACACACTGGTAAAACTGGAAAATGTCTTATCAAATTCAAAGCTGGTATTTCCATTTCTCCAAAAACAAATGAAAAAGATTGACTGTGAACTGTGTTACCATCATTAACAAGTTATCCACTATTTTTGGTCTAATGCTGGAAAAGCTGTTGCAAATTAACTGAGAAGTAGGATGTACACTTTTGTATGTAAAACAAAAAAATGTAATGTCATTTGCAGACTTTAAATACAAATCCTCATCTGCATCAAGTGTTCTACACTTGATCATTCCAGCAAATATTTAACTGGTTTTAAATAGGCAATGGAAAAGTGTGCATGGGGCGAAATTCTTGCAAGGTTACTTTATAGATACCAGAAAGGAGTAAATCTATCCCAAACCCAATCGCAGTCCCCACCTACAGTAGATTACATGGCTTGAGATACTAACTTTGATCTGAAGAGATCTAGTTAAGCAGACTTGACTGTATACATGCTTACAGCATAAGCACACTACTTACCAACATAAAGAACCCCAACCAAGAGCTTCCCATTTTATGCAAGAATTGCAGCTCCTTTATCACCTGACAGGTCATGGTGAGTAAGCCAGAATGCAGAGAATTAAGTCTTGGCTGGACTCTAAACTGAAATACATTTGTCATGTAAATTGTCTAAATATGAAAGACCAAAAAATCCTGCATTACGCAGGTAGATTGGATGTAAGACCGCAAGCTTTAGTTCTGATTTATTGTATGTTAAATATTAATGAATTATTAAGAATCCATTCACTGAGGTTTAAGCAACTCTACATCTTACATATTTCTAAAGCTGTACAAATGTATTTTTAATAATAGATAATTAATTTATAACAACATTAAATCTAAATTAAATCCTCATTTCAAGCCATAAAAGAAACCCATCGGAGAGCGGTGAGATATATACTGTTGCTCTATAATAAGGTCACTTCGTCGTGGCACAATTTTATTTCTGCATCATATATTATTTGTGTAGCCAAACCAGTACAGACACACAACACAAGGCTTATGTAGCCTGACGAGAAATAAAAGCAGTGACCTCTGCAATAGGGCTATGTGTAGTTTTCCATTCTAACAAACAATTTGCAATTTGGAATTCCCTAATGCTTCTTGTCTTTCAGCAGTGACCTATCACGTTTGGCCTAATCACTTGTTATTTTTTCTGCTCACAGTTTCAGTAAAAATAATGCAGCCAGTTTTCTGAACAAAGAATTTTCTTATTTTAAATGTATTTGAAAATTTATTTTGCAACTTGTGGTAGCAAACGGGGAAAAAAAAGCTTTTATTGAGAAGTCTCTGCAAAGAAATTTGCTTATGACCTGACAAAACTCCAGTGCTTGGTAAATAGTTTAGTGCATTCTGTACATTTTCCATGACACTCTTTATAAAACTGAGAAGCTTGCTGTTAAGGTGGGGCTGAACATATGCATACAGCTCACCAAGTTGGACCTTGTACTCAAGCCACAGAGGGATAGGACTTAACGAACACTTGGCATGAAGTTCAGGGATAACAGAGGTACTACGAATTTGTGCTAAGCAGACCAAATACAAGTCCCTGCAGTTTCTGCAAGAAACCTGCCTGCTTGCTTTGTAAGACTGGGCGCTGCAGAGCTCAGCAGCTGAGCACAAGGGCTGGGACAATACTGAATGAGACAATAAGGACTGCCACACTTATCCACAAGGAGACACGCTAAGCCAACTTCTATAACCTCATTGTGGCATTTCTCTGTTTGGTGTGTACCACTGCACAATCATGAATATTACCCAAAACCATCAAATGAGCACAGCTGCTGAGAAACTTGGTCTATGAGTGTCAACAACCTCAATATACTGCAAGAGTATTTTGCTCATATTCCACTCTTTGTATAACCAACTACTAGAAACATCAGATTTCTGGCCTTATTCTATCCTGTGCACTCTCAACAGGGATCCTCAAGCTACTAGAGCCACAGAAGGGATTTTAAGAAGCGCTTGCGTGACAATTGTTTCTAGTTCCTTCACTCTTCAACCCTTAACAGTTTATTTCTTTCTATAGTAGCAGATCCTACCAAATCCTTCCATACTATGAGACCACACCAGTCAACCCTGCTGAGTAAGCAGATGAACTAGAACCCTCCGCAGACCCCAGACAAATCTTTCTGAACATGTCATAGAACAGAAGTTTTAATACAATGAGAGCTTTTTTATCTGTGGTCAGATCTGTACAGCAAAAAAGAAGGAACCCCCCCAGCCCCTTTCCTAAGTAGACCAGTCTTACTAAGAGGGAGTGGCAAAAAGTGGGGGAGCTCAAGACATCACTGCAGTGACTTTCATTCATGTCACAGGGGTATTCAAAATGCATTCCTCCTAAAGCTCTAGGCAGTGAAATGTTGTTGTGACAATAGAAGTGCCTACAGCAAAGGTCTGCTTGAGAACGAGTTCAGTAGCAGCAAGTTGTCACACAGAAGAGGGATTTCTCTATCAGTCTGTCCTAAACAGATCAAGTGTAAGCTCTATCCAACCACAGAGGCAGGACAAAAACCTGCCTGTTTTTCTAGACTTGATTCTTAAAAAATAAAAATAAATCTGTTTCTTCAAACTGCTCTGTTCTGATACAGCATCAGAAAGCTCCATATTAGGTCTCTCAAGAGTAGCATCTTTTACCAATCAAGTAATGTAGCTTAGTTTGTACTCACAGATCCTATTTTTCCTCTTATTTTATAGAGAGATTCTCTTCCCCTCCAGAATGACTATAATTATTCTATAAAAATACAGAGCATATGGAACACTTTCCTCCAAGCAATGGAACAGAGTGCCATAAAAGCAATGAACATCAGTAGTTTATTAGACGTGGTTTCCCTTCCCCATCATCTACTCAGAGCTGCTGTGAAATTCTATCGAAGTCATACTGTGCAGGGGTACAAAACAGCTATGAAAGGATTTGCCTGCATTACATAGGGTTTACTGTTAATTAGCTCTTGTACACACACGCAGTACATAAAACCAGCTTTTTTGTTTAGGAAGTGATGATTTGTTGAGAGGATGTCCTTTGTTGATCTAAAGCTAGCATTAGGATTGTAATTTGAGTTAACATCTACACATCATTTTATGTAACCACTTGACAATGGTGGTCCTGGCTAATTAGTTTCTGTTAGTTAAAAGGGAAACGCAAATGAAATTTTCTTTGGGTATAAATAGAGACATCAGCTTACTCAGACCAATAACATCAATGTGCTATTTCTTTCCTATCATATCCACCACATGCTTCTGATCACAACTTCAGATTTGCAATCTCTTGCGCACCGGGAAACAGAAACTTCACACCTCCTTTAATGATCTCTCCTCTCTTAGTATTAAGTTGAATGAATCATAGGAAGGATGAACACATTTAAAATTCATACTTTAAGCAAAAACTTTGTTCACAGCCTAGCTTCAATAGCTGAGTTAGCCAAACTTTTCTGGTGGACTTGGGAGCGTGGAAGAACCAGCCTTACGTGACTGCCTAGAGTAATTTTCTTAATGGACAGAGAGTAATATTTTTAGTGTTTTTCAATCTTCCTTTTAGGCAATGGTTATCCAAATCTTTGAAGCAGGCATACTCCTCTTTTCGCTCTTTGTCCCAGAACTAACCAGTACGCTGTTCCACTCAAAGAAACGACCAACTACAATTGTTAGAAGGTATTGAAAGGAGGAGTGTCATTCTAGTAAGGGGTGGGAAAGGAGGCCAGCTAACTCCTTTGGGCATCCTGGGAAATTCCAGCCTCCGTCTGCTTTCCATCTTTGCTTTGGTGATTTCTAGGAAAGGTTGATAAAGAAGGGGGAACCCGAACTGAAGCCTTACAGTAATAATCTAGTACCTGCTCTCCCCACCCCCAAAAGGCAAACAAAACCAGGAAGAGCTACAAGCAGCTGAGAAAAGCCGGGGGACAAGGCTCTTGTCTCCTCTCTGTTCCCTGGTCTGAGATTCTCAGCACTGCAGGGAAGGAAGGAAGAAGACAGAAAGGAAGACAAAGAAGCAGTGATGTTAGTTACACCACCAGCTAAGGACTCCACCTTGCATGGGGAATTCTCTGCTGGCAAGGCCTGTCCCATTCCTTCGGGCCTCTGTGTCATCTGAGCAGCCCAAAGAGGTCAGCCAGAAAATCTGCTCAGCAAAAGTGACTCAGTGAATCACATGAATTACAATCAGACAACACTGTGATAGGGATGCTCTGAATTAAACATGGTATAAATACAGACAGCATACGTCACAAATGTGAGGAAAGGCTTTCCCTGCTGTATGATTTCAAGTACAGTATATCAAGAGCTATAATGACAATAACTGGAATTTGCAACTAACCACAAGCAGAAGAGGCACTCATTTCTCCGTGACTTCTAACTCTTTAGAGTTTGAACTTTACCTGACAGTTAAGAATACAGTGAAAACCTTTGTGAGGATAAATTGAATGCATTGAAAATAAATGTGGGTCCTCACATGGGGAAAAAAAAAAAGGCACATGAGATCCAGCAAGTAACCTAGCAGTCATTTGAAAAATCTATCAAGTAGTCTAGAGGAAAAGGGCTAAAATACCCTTATACATGGCACTGAGCTGGAAACGGGAAAAGAAAAGGGTTTCTTGCATACTTTTGGACAGAACTCTATTGAAACTAAAGGTTTTAAAAAACCCAAACACCTATGCAGAAAGACATGCAATGCATGTAAGGATTTTCTTCCACAGAATGTAAGGGACCAAACATAAGCAGAAAGCCTGAAGTTTCACTGGTCATTTGGAAAACAAGCCATGTGAAGCACATCTGATTCATCTTTATTAAACACGACAGTAAGAATTCCTTTGCTATTCTACCAGACTCTTACAAAAGCCCTCAAGTCAATGGATCATGGCAAAACCAATTTGCAACTGGAAAGAAAAGCAACACTGGTATGAAAATGGAAATAGGTGAAGATGAGAAATATCTCGGTGTTTGTGGTTAGAGTCCTGTTCTCACTTTCAGCTGCCTGACCAGCAGGCCCTTCAACTCACTGCTAATTCACATCAATGGAAGAAATTTGAGTCAATGGATAAAGGTAAAACTGATTATTAATTATTTTAAGGTCTATAAGTCTGGGGAAGGCACGCAATTGTTAAAGGGACATGAAGAAGGTTCTAAAGTGAAACACATTCATTTTTGATTTACACCCCTACCATAATAAAAAGTATCACTTTTGCCAGTGCAGTTTTGCCCATTTTTAGCCCCCCAAAAATGAACCATTTTCACACACACAAAAAAAGAAAGCACAATTTCACTAATCTAATAAATATAAAAGTATGAAATTTCCTTCTTTGGCTTGAAGGTGAAAGAATATATACGTACTGACATTCAAACACAATGCAGTAATTTTCCTAAAATAAATTCGGCAAAGTTGAAAAAAAAAGGTCCATCAGATCTAAAGGAAACATTTGAGGGTCTTCCCCCTCAGACTGAATGGAGCAGGAAATTATTCACTTAAGCAGAGTAAAACAATTGCTTTAATTTCCACTCTCCTTGATAATTTGCTTTACCACCTTGGCAGTAGATTAAAGGAGACAAAACCTATGATTTACACAACATAAAAGACAAAATAAGCATTGCCATCACATGGTTTAAGTCTGGCACCTTACTAGACAACACTTTCTTTAGTGTTGTGTCATCACATTTGAGGCTCCACTTCTTTAATTCCACTTTTAAATACAGGGCCCAATCTAACATCCACTGTGATTAACAGGAGTCTTTCCATCAAATTCAGTGGGTATTTGGTAGTACCTCCACAGACTTTACTAGTACCTGAACATTTTCAATACAAAGGTAAGGTTTTTTGGAGTTATACCGCTGGAATTAAACAGTGAACAAGGTCTGACTGGCTTTTGGGCTAATAGAGGAAGCTAGAGCGAGCAGCCTGTAACACTGTAAGAGAGTTACACTACAGTCAACAAGTCATCTTCCTAGTATAAAGCTCTTAATGTTCCCTCAAAAACTGTTTAAAAATCCAATTGATCAATACATGTTGTTTTAAAATCAGTTACTAAAGCAAAGAACTTCAGCACTGCCTTCATTCTCTGCAGTTTGGTAAGCCCCTTAAACTTATGTAAATAATAATACATTTTCTGTATTTGTGCTTTGAGTAAAGTTGACAAAATGGAGACCTTTAAAACTGATTGCTTGTTTTGGGCAACTCAGTTTGGATGAGTACATCTGAAAACGAGTCCCCCACAGAAGTATCTCAAACTGGATACTCCAGCTCAGAAAGATTTTAAAAAAAAAAAAAAAAAAAAAAAAAAAAAATTGAAATATTGAAAAACTCAGTCTTCTTCCGTTGCCTATTCATTGGTCCATGAATTAAGTCAGAACTGATATTGTTTTAATTAAACAAGTATACTATTTGATAGCATTTATAGAGTACTGTTTTTCAAGTCTAAACATGTTCTCCCTCAACAGCTACAAATAGTAATATTCACATTAGGTACACAACTAGGAAGGAAAGGCAACCTTAAAATCTTTTTTTAAAGACAAGGAAAAAAACCAAAGTAAAATGCTTAATGAGGTGAAGTTGATTGAAATGATATATTTTTCATCCAGTCTTAGCTCCTGACAGTAATTCCAAAGCCTGGAAGTCATACTAACCAGTTTGAATTTAAAAATAAACAAACTCAACGGCAACGAAGTGCTTTCATGAAAAAGAATGCAGAGTATAACTGGAATGTTTTGGGAGTCTTCCTGCATTAATTTGTTTTGATCGTCATTACTGAAAAATAAAATTGCTGCAAGGTTACAATTATTCTTTTTTTAAAACAGAAAATGAAAAAAAAAATCAAACAGTCCTATGTCAATTTCAGTCAGTTTTGCTGAAACTTTTTTCCACATGGAAGAAAAAGCTTCATTTGCTTTTAACCTCTGTCTTAAACAAAAAAACCAACAAATGGGAAAAAAGTAAATTCCAATTAAACCAGAGTTTTCACCTTGTTTACTTCTAGTAAAATTTCATCAAGAAACACGTAATTCTGCAGAAAATTTCAAAATTGAGCCCTTATTGATTTAACCTAGAAATTAAAAAAAAAAAAGGGCATCTTCTTATCAGCCTAAACAAGTAACATATTTAATTTGCTTTAAAATGGAAAAGTAGATTTGGATGCTCAGAGGCATATCTTACTTAAGGACAAATTATATTCTCCCCATAGTTTGTGTTTCTGAACAAACTGGATAGTATAACATTCCTATGGCAACCAGGGAAGGAACTTGTGTACAAAAATGGAAAAGTGGTGGATGTTACCTAGCATGTTGTGGTAAAGTGGACTGTCGTGTCCATGGATAGTAAATGCAGTCATGACTAGCGGGACCTCTACACCTGCAGGCAATTACAGAACAAAAGACGTCATTTGCCATTCACAAGGACATGCACACGCATGCGCCCTTGTCCACACGTGGAAGATGGAAGACACACAGGGAACGATCACTCAGCAAGTACCTATCCATCAGGCCGATGCAGTCCTCAATACGTGGTCCTATGCACCTGCAGCAAATCCAAATTGAAAATAGGGAGGGGTCAATTATTTACAGATCCAAGAAGCAGGAATCCCCTCTTTGTGCCACGTTCTTAATTATAATTCTCGAGAGACCCAAGTCACCACAAAATTATAGCTTGTGACAAAAACAAGCTTGCAATGGGAACAATAATATCAACATAAACAGCACTCCAAGGTTGGACATATCTTGGCTCAAGCAACACTTAACGCAGGTTTCACCTGCATACGTGGGAGTCCTGACAATAGAGTTGCTTTTTCTGGATGTTGTCTGAATCATCAAACCAGTGATTACTGCACAAAAGCTGTTCATTTGCAAGACAAGACCTCCAGGAGCACAATGCAAAACTTTTCTTTCTTTCTGTAATTGATGCAATTGTTCATTCTGTTCTAAGTTCCTAGCTAGGGCAACTGCAGAAGTATTTTGGAAGCCGACTATACTTTTACCAGGGAAGCTCAAGGCTGAACTTCCAACAACAAAAACCAGAGCAAAACATTGTCTGCCGATTCAGGCATTCTATTCCGCTTTCCTTAGATGCTGCCATTAGTCCTCCACCTGCAAAATCAGCAGGTGCTCACCAAAGGCAATGGAAATGCAGGGTATCACTTTATGCAGCAGCACTAAAGCACAACCATGGGGTTATAAAACATGGATATGCGTGGATTTTCCTTGCCCTCATGAAGAGCAGCAGGTGAAGTGGTGTCCTAGGTCCTCTGCATTCAAATAGCAAGTCAATTACAGATTTACACAGCAGTCAAGATTCTCAGAGACAGATACCTAAAGTTAAGCTTTTAGGGGTTAAGACAACCTGACACCCTTTAGTGCTGAATGCCCCGCTAGTCCCTCTGTAGCCATGGGGAGTATCTAGCTCTCAGCATTTTAAGGAAACCAAACCACTTATTTCAACTCTTTAACAAGATCTCAGAACCATTTTATTAACAGGCTCTTTGGCTGTACGTCTACTACAGGAGCAGGTGATCTGACGTATAGGTAGACTGAAACTCACTTCTGTTGAGGCATTTTAAAATTAAGGTATGATCCCCAACTCTTTTTAAAGTCTCCTGCTTTCAGTTTGGCTTTGATAGAGGGATATGCATGTAAAAAATCTGAAAGAGTTCAAATATGCTCCCATGAGATGATCTTTCCACTTCACCATCACTTGCCACTCATCAGCTTTTGCTGCATTTAAATCAGCTATCACTCTGCCATTATAAAATAAATTCAGTGAATTCTATTTCCCCTTACCTGCCCACCAGGGAGAGCAGAATGATAGTGAACCTTACCTCTTGTTTGTTTACTTGAATTTTTATTTTTACATAAAAACTGTGACATGCAAACACAAATTGTAAGGATTTCCTTAATAACAGTTTCCTTCAGCAAATGTGCAGACATAAAAAGGATTCATTAAATACCCAGGTGGCCAGATAATGCATAAACAGAAAGGGTAGATTTACATGCAGTTCAAAAACTTAAGAGAGAACTCTTGATGGGTGTTTTTTGAAATTTCACAGCTGTCCTGGGCTTCAGGACTTCAGAATTCAGGACTGTCTGAATTCTAACCAGTCTCAAACATATCTAACATTTCTTTCTTTCATGGCATTCTCAGCAATTTACAGAAAACCAGTTCAGTAATGAAGGAGACTGAAAAAAAGTTGTTCAGATCTTCCATTTCCCTAGCACGTCAAGAGAAGCTGAGCTCAGACTCTTGCTATAAAAAAAAAAAAGGCGTCCCTCTTTAAATTAGAAGCCTGAGAGCCCATTACTAGTTCAGATAACTGGCAGACCAACATAAAGAGCCTGTTGTCTTGGAGTCATTTCACATCTGTACATTTATTCTCTCAGACTTCTGGAGAACAGGACTTGAATCCAAGAAGAGAGAGCTGTTTGGACCTCACCCACTCAAAGTTGAAATACCATTGATTTTTATTTAAATCTGTAATCTTCAGTGGATTTCCCAGCCCCAAACAGAAAACTCTGTCCAGGTGCAACTTCCATTACTCCTAGTCATGTTGAACAGTTTCCTACTCTATGAGTGGCTGTCCTGATTACATGCAGCAAAGTACAATGCTGTGTAAGTAATGGCAATGTCTATTAACAAGTTATTTTGCACCACCAAGTCATCAGTTATTTTTCCTCTGGAAGTAAGTCCCTTGGTTTCAGGCTTTTTTGACACAAATAAGTACAAGCATGACACAATCATACATCACATCGGTACTCCATTCACCCTCAGGGCTCCTTCTTCCGCTTGGAGTCTGGATGATATTTTCATTTCCAATTTCACTCTGTAAAATGAACTGGTTAACTGATACATGCCCATTTATTAATGATATATTCAGTACCTTACAACAGTCCAATACAGCTTATACAGAAAATTACACTTGGAGCTCATCCTAGCTTTACAGATAATCATCCTCTGAAAGAAAATGATGAGTTAAAACAGTTTTGAAAATTGGAGTAACAACTGTTTTCCTGAAACAATCCTTTTCCCCCTCTGTCACAAATATTGTCTTCCATCAATTTTCCTTAAGATTGAAAGGTGGGGTCTTAACTGTTCACAGATGCGGAGTAGCGAAGCCATTTCTAGTCAGGTGAATTCTCAAAAATCTTTGTCATTGGAAACAAACAAAACTGATTATACAATGTCATAAATGGATGAACTCTGGACAAGAGAAAACGTTAGTTGTGGCGATGACCTGGTCATCCAACCACTGCTATGGATAAAGCCAGACAACTCAAAAACAGTGGGTTACTTAGCTGGCAGGAAGTGCATACTGATGGTGATAGTAAGAAAGTTGAACTCGGGCAGGAGGTAGGAGGAAATTTTGCATCAACAAAATAGTAACAGTTTCTTATTCAGTTTGTTGCCATTGAATTTGCACTATTGTTTCAACTGAAATTCATAATGCCTTCCTAAAAAGGCATTAGGGAAGCGATCGTGCCCCTGTACTCGGCACTGGTGAGGCTGCACCTCGAACACTGTGTTCAGTTTTGGGCCCCTCACTACAAGAAGGACATTGAGATGTTGGAACGTGTCCAGAGAAGGGCAACGAGGCTGGTGAGGGGTCTGGAGCACAAGTCTTATGAGGAGCGGCTGGGGGAACTGGGGTTGTTTAGCCTGGAGAAAAGGAGGCTCAGGGGAGACCTCATTGCTCTCTACAACTACCTGAAAGGAGGCTGTAGCGAGGTGGGTGTTGGTCTCTTCTCCCAAGTAACTGGCGATAGGACGAGAGGAAATGGCCTCAAGTTGCGCCAGGGGAGGTTTAGATTGGACGTGAGGAAAAATGTCTTTACTGAAAGTGTGGTTAAACATTGGAAGAGGCTGCCCAGGGAAGTGGTTGAGTCACCATCCCTGGAAGTATTTAAAAGACGTGTAGATGAGGCGCTTCGGGACATGGTTTAGTGGGCATGGTGGCGTTGGGTTGACGGTTGGACTCGATGATCTTAGAGGTCTTTTCCAACCTTAATGATTCTATGAAAATACACCTAAGTTTTAGCGGCAAGACAGTCCTTCTGCCTTCAAATCCCTTCTGGACTACACACGTGTTGATAAGGCTCCCATGACTTCTCTGGTCTTGGCTTAGAAGGAAAATAAAGTTTTGGTGAAGAGTAGTACACTTCCTTCAAAAAGTTGTGTGAGAAAATGCCTTTCTATGATGAGGGGAGGTGTCCAGTGAGATCTCCCATTTGTGTCTTGCCCTGCGAGGAAGCAGACTGTCAAATGCTATTACATAATTAGTATTTTACTTCTGTGGAAGTGTTCCATTTTGGCTAGCTCTGAAGGAAGAGGTGCCAAATGCTTTCCAACTCTCTTGAATTAAATGGGGTAGCTGTCCCATGTGCCTCGTATCTGCTCCAAACTGGCTTCAAGTAGCTGATGTTTATCATGGGGATGCAAGGCCAAGAGCACAGTTGTTGCATCCAAGGAAGTCACTCCTCAGTAGTTCTTTTAGTCAATGTAAGATCGTTAAGAGGGCTAGATAATTACACACCTATTAACAGAAGCACTCATTATATTTGAATAAGGGAGGAGAATGGCGTTATCAAATCTCATGCTCTAGGGTGTAAAACAATCATCTGCAAGTGCCATGACAAAATTGTGGCAAAACGCTCACAGGAAACACAGAGGTGGGACAGAGACCTTCTTTGGTGACAGCAGCAGGTGGGGATGACTAGAAACAATGTATGAGAGCTAACAATTCATTTTAGCAAGCACCCTGATTCAAAGAAAACTGCACTGCAGGAATGAGATAATACCACACTGGGAGCACTGCTCTGCAGCAGCTCAAAACTTTTTGATGAGTATCCACGCTGTACTGCGAGGGCATCAGTTTTATTCCAGCAATTGATCTGACAGAGAAGAGAACAGACATGCTAGATGAAGTGGAATTACTGTTTCTCTGTACCATTCAGTCGTGAGACAAATATTAAGATGTGTTCCCTCCACAATCTATTTCACTGAAGAATCCTGATTGAGGGGAATTTAAATATTAATTTCTAAAGGAAGGGTAGGAAACTAGAGAATTCAGTATTGAAGGGGAAAAGGAGAGAGAGTAACTGATTTCCCTTCTCTGTGGGCACATTCAGCCCTTGACAACGTTGGCAAGAAGATGGACAACCCATAAACCTCAAACATCGAGGCAGTCATTAACAGTTTTATTAACATAATCACATGCCAGAAAGGAACACTAGAAAAGAATACCCATGCTTACCCAGATTTGGGGGGTGGTGGGCTGTTGTTTTCATGAAGGGTAACAAAATACCTAAGAATAGACACATTAACTATTTAATAAGAGGATGAGGATTTCTATGAGGAATAATATTTGACTCATGGCAAAGGGATAGCTCCTCATCTGGGAGATAACCACACCTTTGCGTATGTAACCTGGGTGAGACCTCTGGCCCTTTTACTAGTGGTAGTTTGTCATTGCTCTGGGGATTGGCACACGATGCTAAATAAGACATTCTTTCATCTAATCAGCTGCAGAAAATAAAAAGAAGGGAAAACTGAACGTTCAAGGATTAAATGACAACATAACTCAGAATAAAGGAACCCTGTGTCACCAAGGGTTGCCAATCAATACCGGCAAGTTCAGTTACAACTGCCTGATGCTCTTCCTATTTGTTTATGAACTAGAATGTCAGATTTTCATCACAAGGCATAAAAGCCTCCCTTCTTTATCCTGTTCTATCCAGGGAGAATAAAACAAACAACCACTTGCAAAATACTGACGCATATGAAGTGGAAAGGCATGGAAAACATTCTGTTCCCTTCCTGGTCTAGGAGAAAGACAGTTATGCCACGAAGATTAGTAATCATTAGTGATCAAGTTAGACCATTTAGACCTCCCCAGAAAAGAGGAGGGAATGGGAAGAAATGTCACATCCTGGTCTTCTGAGAGGCCAACAGACCTGCAAGGCACTTCTTATGCAGGGCAGACAGTAAATCTATCATCCATAGCTGGGCTTGTCGGATTCGATCAGAATTGGCACTTCCACCATCTATTAAAGCCAGGACCAGAGCTCCTGCAGTGAGCTCATCTTTTCATATTGTTTCTTCTTACACTCTTCTTCCACAGTAGCAGCATTTTTCTTATTGCGTAACTGATTTAAAGGGTCTGAGGGGAAGACAAGTCTGTAACAGATCCTGGCTGTGTCTTTGCGATCTCACTTTCATTTCCCTAATGGCTCTATTGTAATTAGATTTGCAAAACCAGCAAAAGGTCTCATTTTGAATGGCAACAGCTGTTGACATCAAGATTACATTGAATAATTTACTGGTTTAATTTTAGCTGCTAAACAATAAAAGCCTCTTGTCGAAGATTATTTCACTGGCTGGAATGTTCTCTTTTTTCCCCTGGCTGCCTCTCCATTTCTTTGTATGCTGGACACCAATCGTCTCATCGAAAGACATTTATAACTTACGTGGCCCATGCAAAACAACAGTTGTGTATGCAACTACTACTATTTTGTTGCAAAGATTCTTAATTCTGGCTTAGATACATTGGTTGTATATTTCCAAATGTAACAAGTGTTTTTGGGCACTTAGACAGGACTTGAGAAATTTATGCTCAGACTCCTGTACAGAGTCTGATTTCAGACAAACCTTTTGCATCAGTTCCCATATGAAAAAGGGGGCAGTAACACTCTCGTCTCATGGTAGCACTGCCAGGTTAGTTCATCAATACTAAGGAGCAGACATGAAAATTCTGTCAACAAGTAAATACTAAAAATAAACTCACTGTACAGGCCTACCCTTACATAAGTGTTAATGGCAGCATTTGCTACAAACCAGTGCTAGCTAGCAGGAAAGCTAAGAGCACTGCTGTGAAAGGTTGTTCTCTGTGGCTTTCAAAAGGGGTGTAAGCTTTTGATAAGCTGCTGGACGTTCATGACTGGAACTTGAATGTCATGAGAGACCTGGAAATCAAAGGTTACAGTACTGCTGCACACACTCTGTTTTCAGGAGCGGGACAAGTGCTTTACCAAGCCGAACTGTATCTAAATCATGATGCACTACAAACAGTAAATAGGATGGCTCACTTCACAGAATTTGCACTTACCCTTGGGTGCAGTTTGGATGACATGGATGGCACTCATGATCCTCATCAGCGTATTTGAAAATGAAGCTGTTGGCCCCCTGTAAGCCATCAGGACATTTTTCCACACAATTTGGACCATCCTTAAAATGGAAACACTTTGTGCAGTGGTCAGGTCCCTGGAGAGCATGGAAGAAAGAAATGCAGTTCATTCAAGTTACTCTGTCTTTTCCTGCTGCACTAGAATTGCAGGTCCTGGCATGACAGCACACTCAGCAATAACTGTAGCAGCATTTCTTTCCCAACAAACAGGGTAGCTGCATGGTTCCAGTCTCTGTTAGAGCAGTGCACATGTAAATCCTGGTGATTTTGGCCATAAACCTATTCTGTAGAGCGTAAGACTAACTTCCAGCTTCTAAACAGCTTTATCAATATTACTGGTGTGCTTAACACAAAGGACTTCATGCCCACCTGAGAAATTTCCTGCAACACTGTTCAAAACTGAACCATATTTGAAAAGCAACTGCAATGGCCTTTCAGTGGGATCCCCTACTCCGCACTCCAGAATTACTTTCCACACTGTGTTCTCCCTACAGTACCTGGTCACAACAATACGGAATAACTACAAGGTCTACTTCTTCTTAATACATATGTAGACTAGACTGTTAAGAACTATAAACCAAGGCTCCTGGACAATGTAAAAGTAAAATTTTAAAGCTGCGGTGATAAGCCAGTGTATAACCAAATCTGGTGTTCAGGTTGGGCACTGGTCTAGGATTTTATGTCCATGAGCCCTGCTACAAATCCAAATTTCCCTCATGGGTTGAACACTTGAAACATTAGCTTCTTGCTTTATGGTTGTGTTGCACAAAACACGGTATTGCCACAAAAATGATGATGAGAATGATTGTTAGTGTAAGGCCTTTTTTTTTTTTTTCATTCAGTAGGTAAGTCACAGAAATAAGGAAATAAGTTACGTGTTAGATTTTCTCAATGATGAAGAGCCTAAAATACAACTCCTCATTGCCCAGGATACTTGTGATTTTTAATCTTGGCAGTATACAAAAGACCAAAAGAAAGAGACAACTTCTATCTTGCAAAAGAGCAATAACCTTTGAAAGAAGACTCGCTGGCCATTATAAAGGTGACAGCCACAGTTAACATTCATTTAGGATGCATGAAAAAAATTCTCATTCAAAACAACCTAAAAGGCTAACTTAAGTAAATAAACCCAAACAACATATTGCTCAAGCTCACTGAGATTGAGACAAATTCCTACACTTTTTTGGTGGAAAAAAAAAAAGTAACTGAAGTTGTAGTAGAACAGGACAGAACTGAGTATAAAGAATGAAAACAGTGATAAAAGAGGGCACTCAAATCGCAACTGAATGCTATCTGTCATTTAAAAACTTTGTGGATCTGTACCACTAAGGCATTAAGACAACTAGGAAAGAAAAGGACACTACTTTTTAAACCATTTTCTTAAGGAGACTGATCCAAGGAAGTTTATTCCCAGCATCAATTTAACACGAGCAGAATTCTTTCTCTACATGAAATAATATGCATTTTTTTCTGCTTTTGTTAACATTAATTTTCAATAGCCACTCTAAATTCTTTAAGCAAAAAATACCTGTGCTTTAGGACACTTTAAACAAGCTAGCCCATAATACACCAAATTTTGTTCTTACCGGCCCATAGCACGTGATCATGTTTTCTTCCATCTTTTCACACTGGGGATCACACTCCACACAGACAGAACCATTTGCAAATTCTCGAAATTCCCTAGGAAAATATTTTTGCAGGCAGGTTAGGAGAAAGCAAAAGCAAGACTGAAACTGAGACATAATAGCTGGCTCTTCACCTGGTGGAAACCATTTCAGCTTCACTAAGGTCAGCAGACTGTGCTAGCTGAGGTTGCTTCTGATAACGACATTATGCTGCTTTACACCAGCTGAAAACCGGGCCCCATCAGCAACCTCATTCATAGGCAGGTGAAGCAGTAGACATCTTGTTTACCAGTATAAAACTAGAGTGTTTTTTCTCCTCTTTCCTTAAGAAATAAGGACCTCATTAACAGGACAAAGCAGCTCATTTCTCAATTTTTATCTATGGAATTGTCCCCTCATGGCTCAGATTCAGGAAACCACTTGTTACATGCGAGACATCACTATCAGATAGGAAAGGATTAGAAAAAGCATTGATCGCAGTGCTGTTCTTGTTGTTTTAGTTAAGTCTCTGTGCAGACTCCTGTTTTAAAGCCCATTCTACAAAAGGCTCATAACTTTTTTATCAACCACAATTCTAGACTGAGGTCTGAATCTACAAAATATCAAAACAAATCCTTTTCCTCATTTATTTCATGTATCCACAAGAAACTATAACCCAAGTGAGTTATTTTTTTTTTATTAACCACTTATAAGGGGGGAAAAAAGTAGTGATAGTATGAGGGACTTCTTCCTTCAAACACCTGATGTCTCATTTCAGCTTCCAGTTGCCACTCACAAAAAAACCTCCAGCACCTTCTCAACACAATTCATCCCACCTTCTAGGCTTAGATGAATTAACACCTGAACAGGTCACTTCTCTTCCACTAACCACAGAGAGAATCTATGTAACTAGCTCAGACTGGACACCTAAGCTTTGCAGGTGGATCCCATCTTGTTGCATTAACCAGTTAAAATATTCATTAAACAGTTAAAGATGTGCTGCACACTCATGTTAGTGGGCTCTAGTAATATTCAGGTAAAGGTGAAGGCCTCTGTGCTTAGTTTATCCACATTCTCCCTCTGCTCCTCTACAGCCATTAGGATCTATTGCAACAATACAGCTGAGGAAAACCTCGCTTGATGTTGCTCACTTGCTCACATGGCAAGTAAGCTCACCCTTCTCTGGCTGTGGAGATAGAGCTTTCCTGTTGAGGACTAAAAGAGAAGTCAAATACATCTGACCCAACCCTGAAGCACCTTTGCTGCCCTTTCAGTTTGAGCTGAAAAAGACAATTAAAATAATTTAGTTTTTTTATCTTAACTTTAAAAGAGGTGGCAGGGACCTTGCTATACTGTTATACAGGAAGTTAAATTCTATCTGCTTCCCTCCATAGCCTAATTATGAATTTCTTCTGCTGCAGCTAATATAAGCAGTTCAGCTCTATATTTCTGTCATAAGCCTTGGCTGTGCCGTAGGTAGTTATTCCCCCACCCATCCTCCAGAAAAGGTGATGCACATGCATGAGTGGGAGAAGGAAGGGGGGGGAAGAACTCATGTTGGTTTTATTATTTATATTTGTGTGTACACATACATAGTGTGTTATGAAAACAAAAAGAGAGCGAGTTTTCCCACTTTGAGGTCCTTATCCTTTATCACATGCCTAAATTTAACTAATCTGAAAGAACATAACTGTATGTGTTTCTGAATAGGGGTGTCAATATTCAAGTAGGGCTAAATGGTGAGTTTTTTAGTCTTCACCCAAATCAAATTGTTCACATCATCAGGAATGCAAAAGGTGCAGCAAACTTTTGATGTTGCATGAAAATTTTAGTCAGCAGAAAACTAGGTAAAGCCTTCTACACAAGTTCAGATTCGGAAATACTTAAAACTTACCCCACAATATATTTCACTCAAAATCAGTAATATTGGCAATGGAACCAGATATTGATTAATGTAAAACCAAAATAACTTACTCATTAAAGTCCTGAACGACATAGTCAGCAACTTTAGGGAAAAGTGCAAGGGAAATATCTTACCCATCATACAGGTTACAAGAATCTATGCAGGTCCTTCCCCTGATGAAGCGCTTGCAGGAGAGACACTGGTCTGGCCCTGGCCCCCAACAGCCATCACTTGAGCATAACTCATTACACACCATTCCATCGGCAGCTGCAGGGAGAGAGGATACTGTCATCAATTTACATAGTCCTCTGAAATCCAAAGGAAAACATTACATTCAGCATTCTGCCATACTCAGAAAAGTAAACTGAACCTTCAGATTTTCTAGAAAGAGAATAGAGAAAAAACAGAAAATTATCATCATACCACTACAGAAACAAACTGTGCACTCACAGTTTGAATACTATACACACTTCTGGTCTGTTCCCTTCAGAAAGGAGATAGTAGAATGGGAAAAAGATTTAAGAGCACTGCAAGGATGATCAAAACTAGAGAAGAGCCTCTATACCAGGAACAAATAGAGGAGTAGCCTTGGATATGGGTGAGAAAGGACACAATAAAGGTCTATAAAATCATGACAAGAAGATGATAAGTAAGCATGAAACGATTGTTCATTCCTTTGTCCAAGTCCCTCATGGGCATTCAAAGAGACAGGAACCCAATAGGGTTCAAAACTGAAATTTTTCTTCTTAGAAAGTATAGCTCAAGCTGCAGAATTCCCTGACACAGGACATGGTAAATGCCAAAAGTTTAAAGGATTTGAAAAATCAATTGTCCAAATCCACAGAAAGGCTATTAAACTAAAATATAAATCACTACATCTGAACTGAGGACTCCCTAAAATAAAACTTATGGATGGTGGGGGAAAAGTTGAAGAAAAGTTGTCATTAACTGCGGGTTTTTTAATTGTTTATTGCAAAAGCACCTGAAGAACCAAAGAGACTTTATATTAAAACCCCCAAAATACATAAAACAAACAATGGTCCCTGTCTCAAAACCAAAATTCAGCTTAAATAAACAAAATGAACAAAGGGTGAGGGGGAAAGGTTGTTTCAAACAATATAATTAATTCTGTATTTTTATTTTATATAAATCCTTCTCCACATAAATATCTAGATGACTGTGACAGATGGGAGAGAATAAGCAAAGAGCAAAAGGAAACACATGTTATCTCTCCAGCATCTGAAGAAAGTCCAGTTGCACAGATTCAGCCAGACCCTGGCATGTGAAAGGGTAGATTTCTTAACCTGAATTCACTCTTGCATGATGAAATGTTTTATGCAAATGGTTACATAGTAGACTGTGTAGATTAAAAATAGCAAAGATCTGAAATATCAGAGATGGCAAATATATAAACACTTTTTCTTTTAAACCACTGGAAACAACTTGAGGGAAGTGTCAAATAATAAATTAAAAGTAGGTTTGTTGGTAGAATTCTACCACTCCCTCCAATGCTGTAGCAAAGATGCCCAGTCAGGAACACATACACACTGAATACTGTT
Source organism: Pygoscelis adeliae (assembly GCF_000699105.1). Taxonomy (NCBI): domain Eukaryota; kingdom Metazoa; phylum Chordata; class Aves; order Sphenisciformes; family Spheniscidae; genus Pygoscelis; species Pygoscelis adeliae. The sequence continues at coordinate 2,302,359 of NW_008825268.1, read as the reverse complement.
TTATACAACAGCAACTGCATATGCCCAGCACACATTTAAAGAGGGGCAATAGCAAAATCAACAGAAAATCTTTTTGCAAAAATGCAAAAAAGCTCTCTGGCAGCTTTATATTAAATAAAAAGACAGTAGTTCTTTGCGCACTATTTTTCTACACTTCTTTCAGTACAGCAGCATAGCTGGGTGACTGGAAAAAAAAGCCCTATTTTCATTTCAGGATGCCTGATGGTCTTGTCTCCACTGTCAAGACTGGAACACTGCAGTTAGGTACTGTCTATTACAATCTACCATAACAATTAAAGAGTATACTGAGTTTTATTACCTGAGAAGCACAAAGCCCTTCTAAATCATGAAAGAGTCAACAGAAAGATGCTTTCTGCTCTCCACATTATGTTTTAACACTGGTTATTCTGTGCTATGGTGGATATAATGTCCCACATTTGAACCACTGAATATCTGTCATAGCAGCCTACTGTACGGGAGAGCACACTGCTTCACACAGCGACTCTCTCTCTAACTGCTCTTTAATCACCGGTTTTCATCATGCATCATTGTTTGATGTTGGCACCGTGTTTGTCAAACACACCTTTCTGATCTATACAGCATGCCTAGCCTATGTCCTCTTCTGTTTCCTACAAGGCAATTCCTGTACCTCCTTTTGCCTGCTGACATGCAGGAAGTTCCTGCCACACTGGCAGGGGGCTTTCCTTTGACATACACTACCTGTCCCGTCCCTCCTCCCACTGTCACCCTGCTTTCTGACCACTGAATTTATAAGAAAGCACTTCTTTCAGAAAAAAAATATGCAACAATTGTATGCATGGTTTCTGTCTCCTAGCCCATGTAGCAAGTAGGCAGGAGGAGTGAAGCTTCTTCCATATTTCCTTTCTTCTTGAAATGGGATATTTTGCTTTACTGAGATTGAGAATGGCAGATTTTCATCTACTTGTTTCTTTTTCTGCCTAGAACATTTTCATAATTCAGTGCCAAAAAAGGACATTTCACCTTTACAAGAAGCATAGGAACCAATCAAAGATTTCATGTCCTCCAGCCCTTGCAGGCAAACTGATCCAAGAACAAGAGATTCGCCAGCACGCTTCCTACTTGTACAGTGCTGTTGCTGACCCTGCATGGCTCTGCTGTACAATACATGTAATTCAGCAGGTAGATGAGCACTGTCTTATTCAATACAATAACCTTGGACATGAAAAGTGTGCACACTTATGTCTTATCAAGGCTGGAATGCTCGAATACATTTTTTTTTTTTTAAATATCACATATACTTTCTTAATGACAACATCCAGAAGGTGTTCAGAAGTATCTTTTTGGTTCTTCTTTTGCCTCAAAGCTCAAATCACGTACAGCCAAACATAAAATAATTAAGTTTAGGAGTAATTCCAGGTGTTAATTTAATTTCCTTTAAAGCGTATTAATTCTCAGAGATTCCAGCACAGCAAGAGAGACCTGAGCTATTTAGCATGCCATTTTTCCCTGAGCTCTGCTGTAAATCAGGAGTCATTCTGCTGCAGTCAAAGGAACCATACCACACAAAGCCAGTATGAGCAGAGACAAAAAATCCAGCTTTTCATTACTGTCCTAACCCTAACTTTTTTTAAGTGTGGCAATGCTTTTATAACAACTACCAAATGTCAGTAGTTCCACTATGCTGCCATTGACTAAAATTCATAGAAATCAAAGGAACTAGGCGAAAGCTTTGCATTAGCAAATACTACATGTGTAGCCCACACAGCTTCCTTTTTCACCTAATTTTAGACATTTTATGTGTATCTCAGTCTAATACTGGCTTTGTGCAGTACAGTTCTGGAGGCGCATTGACTTGGTATTAAAGGCCAGCTTTCGCCTATTTCATGTTCATTGCCTACAGGAGCACCCAGGAAAAAAGTTCCGGGTGATACAGCTGGTCGTTTCAGGGGAACCCCAATTATGCCTTAGGATTTAGAGCACACTTGAGGGCTCCCTCAGAGCAGACTCCAGCACTTCATGCCTGGTCTGCCAATCTCCCTTGATTTCATCCAGTCTCACGGTGACGTGTGACTGACACTGACCAGACAAATATACGAGTCCTGCCTCACGTTGCCTGCCACAGGGACACCTGGGATTAACAGACAGCTTCAGGCTCAAACTGTATCAGCAAATAAAAAAAAGAAGGAAGAAAACCTAAACCCAGAAACTATCACAGTTCTAATTAAGCAAACTTTTTATATAAATAGTTTCATTTTCTAGTTAATGACTCACTTTAAGTACTTGTCACGCAATAAAAAAACCCACCCTGCTTTGGAGATCCCTTTGTTCTCATTTTCCATCTTAAGAATATTAGTAATTCCTCTGATTTTGTTTTACACACTCATCATTGAAAGGCAGTTTCCTATTTGCTTTCTCACCTTTTTTTGTAACTTGAAATTGTGCTTTTATTACCAGTGATTTCCTTTCTTTTCGCTGTTCTCAGCTGTCAGTCTACACTGGGATCAGAATTTATTTACACACGCATGCACACAGTGTTGCACTAAAATATCCCTTCAAATAGCAGGTGACACTATTACAAGATAGCTCAGAAAATATACAGAGTAACCTTATGCAAATAAAATGAGAGCTTTTCAGTAAAGAAAATCATGATTACCCTATTGAAATCTAGTCAACACAGTGCCTGTAGTCTATGAAAAAAGCAATAGGAAAAAAAATAATCACTATTTTCTTCTGCTTATTTCTAAGTCATAGAAATGTTTTCATAAATGAATACTGACAAGAAGGGAGTAGGTTTTTTGACAACTTATAAAAACCCATTATGCTTGTCTGTCTTCCTCTTCTTTAATTATAGGGATGGCTAAAGAAATGTTTCAATTTTAGACACATTCTTTGGCATTTCCATGAGCTGAGAATGTTCTGAAGCTCCAGCATATCACATGGCCATATGTGGAAGGAAAGAACAATAATGCTTTTGACAGGAACTCATTTTCAACGGGCGTTTTAGAACAAGTGTTCATTCTTTATCAATGGGGTCACACAGGTTAGAAGCAGAAAGGTTCAATGTTTTTCCCCAATCTAGATAGATCACAAGAAAATTAACTATCTAAAAAAAGAAGAATTATTGTTATTTGGCTATAGACTTATGGGCCTGATCCAAAGCTCCGTGAACTCAATAGAAAAGTTCCCACAGACTTCAATTAGCTTTGCATGACACCTGATAATGAACGTAATCATTTATTCAAGTTGTTAATTGGTGGCTAAATTGGCATAATTCATAACAATCACATTTATAACAACCTTTGCCTATAAAGGTTTCACTGTACACTGTGGGTGTCACTAAAGCTGAAAACAATTATTTAAATAACTTTGTATAAAAGAACATTTTTTCTACATTTATTTTGTGTGCACTCATATTTAACATGAGTCACCTCTGACTGTTCTGTAAAAATCCCATGCTGAGAAAAAAAGGCAGATTTTTCACTTCAGCACAGAGCAACGGTAAAATCTAACTACCAGAGCACATTCTCTAGTAAATAACTTTATAGTCATTCATTCTGCATCAATAATGTTCATAACGAAGTAAGTTTTATGCACAAACTGTGTTTAACATCACAGTTTATAGTACTAGACAATTAAAAGCCTACATTAGATGAGAGCTTCATGCACTGCATTTTAGATAAATGCTCTCCAATTAATTTCCACTCGGCTTATCAGTTGTAAGATGCCCATTTGCCATCTGAACTCTTAAACAGCCTTGGGAGACACCATCAGACTGTGCTAAAGGTGCAACGTCTGTTGAAGCCTCAATTTGTCCCTTGCCGTCAAGTCTTCTGTAACCTGCCCCAAAGCCTAGGTGTCTTTTAGCATCTATGCAGTTCAGAAGTCTCTCACTGATGATCACGTACTGCTGCCCTTTCCATGGCACTCAGCCTCAAAGGTGCCACTTTCTTCTATGTTCCCTGTGCACACAAGCTTGGACACTGACATTTCTATCCTGTGGAGGGAAGGTGGAGAAGAGAGAGGTCACAATCCTCCCAGGTACCCACCCCTCTCTGGCCCTGCAAGGGACAATATTAGAAAGATAACATAAAGTGATAGAGCTTTGTGGGTTTATGGATTTTTTTTAAATTCAAAAAACACAAATATGTTTTGCTCCTGTATTTTCAACATTCTACAAACAAGTGAAATCTGCCCTAGGCTTTTAACCAGCTTTTGGAAAAGCCATCTTAAAGGTGGTGAAATATTTGGTGACTATTTTAACATTGTTAAGAAGTGGCAGAAATAGCAAGATGAAATAATTGACATTATCAGGAGTACAAAGTATATTTTGCGTGTTGGATAATTCTGTAGCATTTTCTACCCTCTGAAGCCTGTTGTCTCTATCTTCC
>NW_008825268.1:2282868-2297965 GCF_000699105.1 Pygoscelis adeliae | reverse complement strand
TTATTGGGGGGGGGGGGGGGGGGCGGGGGGGGGGAAAAAAAATCAGAGTTCTGTCAAACCCTATAATGTCAGTGTTATCTCAAAGATGAAGCATCGCTATAGACTGAACTTTTCCACAAATAATTTACTCCCTTAACAATTTTTTTAATATTTCCTCATTGAATTATATGGTCAGCTGAACACAGTATTAAACGGTATGGAAAAGATATCACCATCTTGTGATATATCCTAAAAGTCACTTAAATATGATGCTGACCAGATCTTGGAAGCTCTAACTCAAGTTTTAAGAAAAGCTACACATGGATATTAAATGTTTGCTATACCTTGCTTTAAGACGTTAACCATCACTAGGTAGTGAGGAAAGCAAAAACAAGCTGATAGTGACTCAGAATATACAAAGGAATAATAATAAACATACCTGAGAGAGGCTGTAATAATTAATATGGTCTAGACTTGGTTCTTCATTGGAAACCATGTGAAAAAAATGTTTAATGGATATTTTTATTAACAAACAATTCACACCCTGCTAGTTACCATGCAAGCAGACAGTATTTCTGCCATAGAGGATGGATTCCAATCGTGCAAATATTTACTTACGCATTTCCCTTCCCTATTCTGACTAGTCTTATTTGTCACTCAGAGAGGCATGGGCATATGCCCAAGCATCTGCAGGATCAGGGGCTGGAACAGGCAAAATAACTGAAAGGCAGAAATTGAAACCCTAGAGGCTTGCCCTCAGATCCCAAACATTCAGGCAGTGGAAGATTCAGAGAAAACTCTCTTAAACCCCAGCCTGTTGGCCTATCCTGAAAATCACAGATGTTTCAGAGGATGCTGGAGAAATCCATCTGGCGCTAAGGAACAGCTCTGCCTTACTCCAAGTAATTGTGAAGATTGTAGTTAGACATCTAACCTGCAGCAGAACCCATTTAACCCCAGAGAGGTGCTGACTGACAGGCAGAGTTGAAGCAGCAGGATAGCTCTTCTCATCTAATGCTGACTCTCAAAAGGCCACAAAACATTAATCAATTCATTCACACAGATGTGCATAGAGAGAGAAAACCACTGTTCCCTGTTAGGATTCAGGAAGTCAACTGTCTAAGACACTGCCTGCTGATCAGAGTAACTTGGCCCCTAGCCTGCGTTCATTATATGCAGTCCATTTAATGAACATAGGTTAGAGTCCATTTTTAAAACTAGCCCCTTGGTACTGTGGCTTACATTGTGACTTCTTAAAATGAAATGAATGAGATTTGTTTTCCTCATGAAGATTCCCTTGGTGTTAAATTTCATAAAATATCTTTAGGAGTATTTTTCTTCCTGGAAAATGATGCGTCTCCATTATAACAAATCCTCAGCAAGCTAAAAGTCAAATAAAGTTTACATTTTCCCTTTGTGTGCAAATGTAGTGACAAGACGTACAGTGCAAGAGGATGATGTGACAGTACATCCAAATTTCCATTTGCCCTGAAAGCCCATGTTTCAGTAGTTGTGGCTGCTTCAAAGGGACTCGAACTTAGTGATCACAGGAAAGGGCAAAGAGGTATTTGACAAAGGAGTCCTAACAACTAATATGGGAATATCTTCCAAACTACTGTGTTCAGCTATGTCCCCAAGCTCTCAAATCCAGCAAAACAGAAGGGACACTATTCCATGAACAGAAAAGTGCCTTACGAAGTTCACCTGAGTGGTTTTCCACTGTCTTCTAACACATTGTAAGTTATAGAGAGCTTGAAGCAAAGAGGAAGCATTACTGTGAGACATTTTTATACTAAATCTCTAGCAATGGAAGACAGCTGGTTGTTCTTTCATTAAATGATGCATCATTATCAGACAGCTATAGCCAATCTGCTGTTAGAAAACATCAAAGAGCACCAAGAGCAAGATGTTTCTCCCACAGTCAGCAGTTTTTCATATGGTAGAGAGGAATCTTGTACTCTGTGGAAGGTTCACAGGTTCATGTATCTCACAGCAAGACGGGACCACTAGGATCCTGGAATATAACCCTAGTGATTCTTGCACAGTCATCAAGACCTTGTACTACTTCAGACAGATTCTGTTCTGTCAGCTGAAGAAATTCCTTAGGTGAAATCTCAAAGGGCTAAATTCTTCCTATCATGACATACGAAATACACTTGTTACTAGACTGCTAGCACAGAACTAGGTTCCTCCCCACCACTTGATCCCATACAACTCCAACACTATCAGGGAAAAGCAACTAGCAATCCACCATCCCTGGACAGATGTGATTCTCTTTCTTGGCAACACCTCTATTTGCCAAATAATATGCTATTTTTCATAGTAGGCTTTGCTGGGGGGGGAGGGGGCAGGGGAGAGAGCAGGGGGAGGAGAGCAGGAAAAACAGAGTGCATACCAGAACTACAAGCCATCTACAAATGCTCTAGCTGGCAAGAGTGAAGGCACTAGTTATTCATGGGAAGTCAGGAGCTTTCCTCCAAGTTTCTAAGGAGCTGACAGTGCCAGAAAATGCATGTTTTTCCCTTGCAAGGCTGATTTTATTCAATGTTCAAATAATATTCACACTCAGAAGAACTCAAAGCAAAGAAAAAGCCTTGAGATGGAAAAAAACCAAAAAACCAAGAGAACAGAAGCCATTAAGATGGTACAAAGCTCAGGGATGTTGAGCAACTGGAGCTAATCCAGAACAAGATGAAGCTGGGTGTGTTGAAAATAGAGATTGTACAACCTTCTTTGTCCTGTAACTGGTTAACTCATTTCATTATTCAGGACTATTCTTGGACTCTTCATCAACACTTCATTCCCACAGGACATTATCATCACATGTTCGATCATCTCTGGATGACGAAAAGAGCTACACTACTCTCACAGACAACCACCTGGAGACATTTACTCATGCCTTTGGCTGGGTTACAGCAGTAAGGACACCAGGGCATCAAGTTGTTCAACACACAGGACACACTTACGCACTTCCTAACCACAGAACTACCAGCAGACGCTACATCTCTCCTCCACCTTCTGTATTGCCTTCCCACAAAACGTTCTACCAAATGTAACGGTCTAATCCGTAGTTTCACTGCTACACCAAGGACATATTTTACAAACATACACAAAACCTTCTACCAAGAAAAGTTCTGTTCAACACATCCTTCTGTCTCACATAACAGAATGTTTACGTCAAAGGATAAAGTATGCTGCAGTTTAAAATCAGACAATGGTCTGCTGAAGGTTAAGAAACAACCCTTTCCCTCTACACCCTCAGGCATGGTCACAATTAAATTATCTACGTCAACAGCAAGAGGCATTTCTTTAACCTTCACTTTTTTAATTTGTATGCAGAGAAACAGCCAAATAATAACAATAACAACAACAATCAAAACAAAACCAGGCAGAGACCTACCAAACAAGACTTTCCACTTCATGTAGATCTTACATGGCAGAAGAGATTAGAAAAATAACTGAGCAGCAGTGATAAATGTATAGTTGTCTTTCACCTAACACTGGAAGGTACCCTCATACCACAGTGATAAGCACAGCCACAAATTCCCTCAAAGCATAACAGAGTAGTACTTCAAAGGGAGGGGAAAAAGCAAAGAAAAAAAAAGAAAAAAAGAAATAAAAGAATAAGTTAAGAGTAGGACCACAGCCTGAAAAAAAACCAAAGCAAACATTTCTGGCTGGTCAAAGCACAAAACCCAGAAATATCACTTAAACATACAGCAGTTTAATGAATCTCCTCTCTTGCTAGCAGTCTAACAGATGCTTAAAGTGAATTGTATTGCTGCTACAAAATGGCTGTATTAATGCAATTTGCTGCCTGATTTCTGCATAACCAAATTGTTTCATCTGCTACATAGCATTCATTTGCTTTTCAGTACTATGATCTCAGTCCAAGTATTGGCACGTAAGCTTTCCTGAAAGACAATTAGGCCCAATTAAAAGTATTCTTCCTTATCAGATAGGTCAAGTACAGAAAGGAGGAACCTAGTGATCAAAACCAGTCCCAAAAGTCACCTTTCTGGATTAAGACAGGGCTTCTTTGGTGAAGCAGGGTAGGGGAAGCAAAAGATGCTAATCTCACTCTACAAGGAAAGGGCTGTAGTTTTCAAATCTGTAAAATCAGTGCCTTTCATGAATGCTACATTCACTCTGCATTTACGGTGTTCAGAATTCCTATTTGTGAAACTGGATCTCTAATCGGGAAAGTTCACATCGCAGTAAGGAAGTAGTACTCTCTCTCTTCTCCCTTTCATTTATTCATACCTTAAAAGATTTAATTTGCCCATAAACCTGCTCAGATGCAGATTGGGCCAAATCCTTAGAGTCTGTAAATGATCATAGATCCACTGATGTCCACGGAGCTCCAAGAAACATCAGCTGAGTTTCTGGCCTGCTCGCTACACTCTATCCTGTCAGTAGTTGTATCATTTTCCCCTCATGTGAGCTAATCGTAGGCAAGAAGATTTGCACTCAGCAGCAGTACTTACTGCAGTTCTCTGCTTTTTTGTTTCGGTGAATGACCGTCTTTTGACTGGGTGTGCTGAAGAGGCTGGTCCAGTTGACAGTGTGGTAGTAGCACAAATTGCTGTTGTCTGTTATGTAGATGTTGCCAGCACTGATTTGCTTTAAGGACTGAAACTGCAGTGAGGTAATGCCTTGTTGCTTTAGGATGAGTAAGGAAAGACCACTGTGATGAAAACAAAAGTAAGAGAGAACAGGAATTAGCACCAGAAGGTGAAACTTATTAGAGCTGGTTGGGAATTTCCCACTAGTTCCTAATGTCAAGATGACCTTTCTGGCAAAACTGAAATTTGATCAGAAAACTTATTTTGGGGTGACACAAATGTTTTATGAGTCAACATCCAGCTCTGTTGCCTAGAAAAATTATGAGCCCTGTAAGACTTGTGATACGGCAAGCTGTGATGCTCACAGCGCTAGGCCAACTGGGCCAGCGAAACACCTCAACTTGTTCCATTTCATCCATTAACATGTTTTTTGAGACAAAGTGCTGCTGAGACAACAGAATAAAATCCAGATTTTTTTTTCTAAGACAACAGAATTAATACTATGGTAGTTTATAGGCTAAGGAGAAACTGACAAAGTCATGCAAAATGTATTAACATCTTCTGTCAGGCACCAAATTAATGTCATTTATAGTAATACAGGAAGAAATTGTTATTTTCAAGGAAATTTTTCCAGCCCACTTTCTACATTTCATTTTTCTTTTGTTGTAATATGTGGTTATCTCTGTTCTTCATCAAAGGAATGGTAAATGATTGTCTGTGTAACATGGAAATGACTGCACATATTTTATGACTGAAAAATAGTGAAGACGATATCCAGTTTCTGGGCATCCTTTAAGTTATTGTATTTTAATGGTTATAATTGTTTTCCAGCTGTTCCAAATAAAAATTGCTGCTTCCAAACAGAATGCTGGGCTGTAATTCAATCTCAAGGTTTCACTGCTATTCATAATCTTGCTTGGGTTGCTGTTTAAGATGCCAGCAGAATCCCATGACTGATTTACTATATATTTACACAATGGGGAACCAGGGATTGCTGTATATATATCATTCAGATACCTTCTTGTGCTTCCCTCATTATTTCTCACCCCATTTTCTTCTCTTCAAACGAATTCTTCCATATGACTATTCATACGGAAACATCTCTGGTAAAAATGGCACTACAGAGCTAACGTACGCCCCACCTGCATGGTACCTCAGTGATTTCAGTGTTCTTCCACGTATTTATCTTTTACCATTTCTTAAGACCACATTGTTCTTTGGGCACATGAGCCTGCACTTCCAATCGCAACCATATAAACTTCCTGATAAGGGGGCTAAATTCTGCTATTAATGTCTTTTAACTTATGTTTCACATTCACAAGGTATTTTAAACCATTAAATATACTTTCTGGACAATGAGTTAACAGCTACAGCAATGAACCAAGATGGGGTTTTTTTGGGTATTTTTTGGATTTTTTTAAATCATTATGTTCAAAAGATATTACCCATTATAAACAACCGATTAGCAAAGATACTGGTAATGAATACCTTGGTAACAAAGAAAAACATATCAATTTATGATGCCCTTCCCAAAGGATGTTGCGTTCTGTGCTAGTGAACAAAGAACCATTGAATATTAATAAAAAACGATTCCATCAACAGAGGAAGTACCTTACCTATAGAGAGCTCTTCCACCAATAGTAACCAAGTTAGAAAACACCCTGAAATCTGTCATATTCTCAGGCCATGACTGTATGTTCAAATACCCTGAAGGAGAAAAAGGCAAGCATACGAATATCAATGACTTCAGCCATAAAGACTGCTTTATCACATACATGAATTAGGATAGGCTTAGCCTATAAATGAAAGACACTGCTGGTCTGAGAAAAAGAAATAATAGGTAATGAATGCTGCAGACTACTGTCTTTAAATTCATCAGGCTGCTCACCACTGTTTCCTCCAAGAAGGCAAAGGAGGACTAACAGTCACAGCAGCGTTACGTCCACTTTCGACAAGACACAGTGAGGGTGAACCTAAACACAGGCTGAAATCTTGCAAGGCATCCCAGCCTTTTCTAAACAGCAGCAGGAAAAATGGAGATTTGCCTGAATTAAGAACATTTAGTTTTAAAATGTGCTAGAGACTTGGGACAGAAGTTGAGAGATCTGTTATGATGCACTAAAGATGACAAGACTTTCCTAAAACAAAGAACTTGCAATCGTTTCTCTGTGTGTGTGTGTGCGAGGACTGTTCATCACCAGAAAGCATTTTCTGCACAGATATGTGGGACTACTTACTCTGTGCTACACAGACCTCTACAGAGTGCAGTTCCCTATGATTTTGATTCAGTACTGGACTGAAATGCAGTACACCTTTAAGCATAGGGGTAATTCCACTTAAGTAGTAGAGCTGAGACTGTCAATTAGACAGTGTGCTTAAGAATGCTAAATTACAGACACCCAGATGCCAGATTATCTTTGACATTAATTAGGGAGAGATTCGCAGCTTACTTTCATTTTTTAATCCCACTGGTTTGCTGAAATGCACAACTTTTGAGAGGTGAAGCACATGGGAGAGAACTCATTTCAAGTGCCAAACCCTTGTTGAGCTCCACCCAGCTACAATCATGCTTGTAGCATCCAAAGATTTTTTTTTGTGTGCATGAAATAGAATTTTTTTTTCATTTCCCTATCTATACATTATCAGCAATCAATTGAGAACTCAGAGCTGTAGTATCTTCCTCCCTATCCCCCAAATGGTGAAACAACAAGCAAGATGCAAGAAAAGTAGTACTGAGTTCTAGCTATACGACCGCACTGAAAAGCTACAAAAGATGGGAGGGACTACCACCCCACACATTATACATTTGTCTTTAAATTACAGAAGCTAATTTGCAACAGCATCTGCCGTTAGACCAAGAGAAGAAGCTGCAAAACCAGATTGTCTTGTCTGTTTTTTTCCAAGGTATATTTCAAATGCTTTCAAGTGAAGACCAAGACCCCTTGCCCACTCAACAGTAAGGTCTTGGTCTTCTGATGCTTGTGTACCCCAAACATAATGGGTATTCTGTATTCATGAGCAAAGGACAACACATTGTGAAGATCAACTGATACTGAAGTTGTTGTGTATTAAACTTCTATGAAGTTTACAGTGCAGTTGAGTTGAAAGAAAAAAGCACCTTGTGTTCTTCAGAAAACCCAACAAATGACAACCATAAATGCAACGTGAGAAGTTCAGATTATATGAAATCAGAAGTGTGTTACCTGTTATCTCTCTCACTGTTTGGAAGATATTTAATTTCTCTGGATTGATTGCAGCGATTGTGTGATACGGGTCCCTGAAAGATTAAAAGGACAAAATGGGATATTCTGAATAAAAAAAGATCATGTTCTCAAAGCTGTTTCACGTAGAAAGCAGTATTCAGGAGGTCAACACTTTGCTTTTAGGCAGTATATGATTCGGATTTCTTCAGACTGTTTCCAATTTCTTCAGACTGTTGTTCCTGCAGAACCTGTGTCTAACTTCTCCCAAGTCATCTTGAAGGAAAATAATGGTGCCTAGCATCTTTAAGGTTCAAATCATTAAAGTTTTAGCAAATATTTATGCTCATAGAAAATTAAGGGATTCTGAACAAGCATGGGTGATCTCCCTAAAAGAAAGATGAATTTTCAACATTTTTTCCAGGAATACTAGCTCAAATGGTACAGTTGCGATACTGTACTACCAGGACTAACAAAACTGCTACTGAAACGAGTGACAAGCTATAAGCAAAACAAAACTAAGAGCTTGCCAGCACTTCCTCACAGATGGCATTAAAAGGGTACACTTTTTAGAAGGTGTTGAACAGGGAACATCAAAAAGCACAGACCCTTGCCAAGCAAGTTTGTCACCTGAGAAATAAAATACCCCCAAACATTAAAATCTCAAAGTTACATATGCTACAGTGTAAAAAGATGAAGCTGACCTTGATTTTGAGTGCCATCATTAAGCAAATAATTCCACCCCCCCAAATTTTAAAGGAGTAAAGAATCTCCAACTATTTAAGAAGCTGACTAGAAGCCTAATCCAAACAAAAATCCTTTAAAAATTCAGGAAAGATTCTTTTGTAACACATTGTTATGGTATTTTTGAGGGTTTTCTGAGGGTAGGAAACATCCTCAGTAAATGTGGAGCACACATTTCCACCTCTGCTCCTTCTGCTTTCCAAAAGACATTGTTCTTGGAATTGGAACATGGAGGTAACCAACCAGGCTGTCTTTGGGGATAGGCCTCACAAATCTGTGTGGCGACAGACTGATGGGGTCACTTCTAACCATCCTGGAGGCCATTCCAGGTTAGCAGCAACAAAATGAGTTCTCGAACCTTAACATAAAGCCCAGTGGACCACAGAAGCATCATATACACTTAATTTTAACAATTTGGGGCTCTCAGAAAACTAGGCAACAAGTTTTGAATACCTAACAGAAACACAGCATTTTGCTTTTACAATGCATAACTATTAAAAAAGGAAAACCCTTGCCTGTACTAAGCATGAGGTTGCTGAATTTCACCTCCAAATCCTAACATAAAGTAGTCTTTAAAGTTACAAATATACATTTAACCGCCTTAAGCAGCCAAATGACTGATATGTTTTATCAACATATAAAACTGTAGGATAATGCAGTCATCTTCTACCATTCTTATTAGCAGAGTCAAGATTTTTCAGTAGAACAGGCATAGCTGAATTTTACAGCTCCAGGAATGAGAGTTTCAGCTCATTGTGAAACTGGAGATGGACAACTAAAGGGAAGATAAAAACCTGGTGAGCACTGAGGGCTTGTAGCTCCTGCTGCAAGTGGGAAGAAGGAGGCGGCAGCATTTGCTGCTAGCTGGGGCTGTCCATCCTTAAAGTACAGCTCTCCTTGGTATATCCCACCGCTTCACAGGCAGCAACACAAGCGGAAGGCAGCTTGGCTTTTTAGCACCCCAACCAGAAGGAAACAGTAGAGGGAAGACTGCATCTGACCTATACAGGTCCTACCCATTTTCCAGCCAATGTTTTTTCAGTCTCTGTCTCAGGCAGCAGATATGTATCCTAATGAAGATCACTTTATCCATACACCTCAGCAGAGCATTACCTTAGAAGAATGAGTACTACTGACTCACCAAAATTTAGGTCTACCTTCATCCCATTTAACTTCTGGACACTAATTAAAGCCAATTCATAATTATCCAATTTATATATAAACTGTTATAAATAATTGTGCATAAAACCAATTCATAATTATAGATATAGTTTTTATATGAATTATTACAAATTCACAAGACTTGAAGTTCAAGTACTCAGGAAAGGGAAAGACAGGCTACAGAATCACAGGATCGAAAATATGACAGGATCAATAGTAATGGCACAGTTCCCAATGAAAGCAAACAAAAAAAATCCACTCGGCATCTTTCACTGAAGTTATTCTCTGCCAGTACAAAAAGTCTTTCAATTCCCAACAGAGAGCTAGACTTTAAGTCCCTACAACCTGAAACACTGAAAATTCATACTTTTAAAAGCTGCAGATCACTCTGAGTAAATGAATTTGTAAAAGAAGTTAACTAAAAGTTGGAGTGGAAATATGTATTATTGTTGTTGCTCCATACTGTCCATTTATATAATAAACTACTTGTGTAGCTAGTGTCATTTTTTTAATTTCCTTTCTGTATGATTGATTTGCAAAATGTAACAGAAATTTTAAACAAAAAGCTGTTCCAGATATATAAAGTTATTTTAACTAATTCTCAAATCTTCTTCTCTTCTCTTAATATATACTACTGTAATTTATGCTGTGGAAAAATTTAGGGTTGCAGAACTCAGTGTCCTCATACTTAAGACTTGTTGGAGTGAGTTTTCTTCAAAAGAATGAGAGACAAAGTGCTACACAGTTTCAACATTACATGTCCTAGGCTTATATTCTTCTATCAAAATAGAACAAAATATTTTAACCCTCTGCTTTATAGTCCATAATTTAGATATTTTTCAGATGAATACGGTTTTATTCAAGGTTGGTTTTAGTCCCTTTAATTTAGACAGACTTTTTAATGAGACTCATCTCGTAACTTTGCAGCTAATACAACTTTTGCAACAAAAGCAGTTCTAATACTCCAAATTACATTTCATGTAATGCACTGGAACAATCCACACAAAATTGCTCACATCCTCTAGCTGCTTGTCTTGCATTTAGTAGAGTACTTCCTGTCCTGTGAGACTGAATAGATTTACATCCAGCCTCTCAGTCGGTCATTTGGCCAGATCAGAAAGTGTGACGGCCTGAGCGCTGACTCCTGTGTGACCTTCTCCAGGGTTTCAACAAGTTCGAAGCAGCATTTCCTTAAACCACTTGAACCAAAGTCCTTCTTCCTCCCTAGGCTACATTAACCTTTCACACTGTACTCCCTGCTGGAGAGATGAGAAGACCAACTACACAGTCAAAGCTCACATTTGCTGGCCTTTTGAAAATCACTGAGCTGTAGGGCCCCACTGAAGTGGATTTTCAACTGTCTTTCTCATGGCTGGAGTCAAGTTGTAGGTGAAGCATTACAACCAATCACTAGATCAAATCAAGGAAACAAGTCATTTCTTTCCACCTCACCTAGTAGGGAAATTTGAGCCAGGCAGCCTAGTGTCAACCACTTCAGATTCAGATAGTTTAGATTATAATATAGAAAGACTAAAGAAAAATCTGCTGGCACTACTTATGCCAGAATTCCATTTCAGATCAATCTGTAGACATTGAGTTAATCACATTTTGGCTATGCCATAAAGTTACAAACATGGAGTTGGTTTGGGAACTGTATTTAAGGTATCAAATGTTGACAACCAGTTGCAAGCAATGTTGAAAGCTCTGAGGAACATAAAAAGCAAGTTAAAATTTGAAGCCTACACAGTGGTAGAAGCAATTGAGTACTTTACATTGTTAATGTACCACAAAATATCTGCATACTTATCACAACAAACGGGCAAAAGGGTTTAATCTTATTTGTCCATTTTGAGGATTTTGTTCATTTCAGTATGTCCAGAAATACCTCAAAGTGTCACATGTAATTCACCATGGCTGATGGTGAATTCACAACATGAGAGCTTGAATTAGTAAGAAGATACAATCATATTTGTGTTCTCTCAATGACAGGAAGAATACAATGCAAGAAAGCGGCCAGTTGCATTGGCCTTCACCTGACCATCGAAAGAGAGTATGTCTGTCTTCCCTGGACACATCCCACCCTTGCAGCATTTGCACCATGCATTAACCTTTGCTGCAACAGCAAACACACAGTGCACCAAACTTTAAACAGCAAGGCACTAATTATCTGCCTGTTATATCTTCCTTTAGAAGGAGACATTGGTGAGACTTTTAAATACTGGTTCTGTCCCTCGCATCTTCAACCGTTACTAAGACTTATTCAATATACAGCTATATTTAAACCAAAACACTGGATTAAATACCAGTGAGTTTTGTGTATCTCTGCCATTGAAACTTGAATATATGCTTCAAAACTGACTGACAAGAGGGCAGCTTTTTTGCATGTATATGCCGTGACAGCCACCCAGGCTATGGCAATTTATGCTAGGTGAGGCACTCTCTGCATATTCTGCTCATTAGACTGCTGGCCATATGAAATTTAAAACAAACTAATGGAAGGTAACTTCCCTTTTTCCCTTCTATTCTCTAATCAGCCATTATTGTAAGCCAGTACCAAGGATCTCATAAAGTAACCAAAGATCACAGTTGTCTTTTCTCTTTCTAGCACAAACAGTCTACTTCGTCCTTTCTTTTCCTAGAGGTTGAATCATAAGAATCAAGGTAAGTTTCCTTCATAATGGAAGGCAGAAAACTAATTTATCCTGGATCTGCTATTCTGTAAAAGAAGCCAGCAGCCATCATTAAGAGGTGGACGCAATTCATTTCAGCTGGCACCATGACATAACATCTTAACATTTTGTCACTTACCCGTGAATCCCAGTAACAAGGAAGATAAGGTTGCCATTGATCTTGGTACAGTTTATGAACTTGTCAATGTTGCTGGAATCCACCGTCTGAGCTGACACTAAACTCCCTGTTCCAATGCCATCACATGCTGTCAAAACAAGGAGTTTGTGTAAAGAACTAGGAAAAACAACTACTGAATCAGAACATGTTGGCCTTCTAGACGCGAGTCTTCATTTCTTTCAGAGACAAAGCAGCAGAGAGGTGTTAAAATGGCACCCTTTACCCATATTCCCAAAGAAGCATGTGCCAATATAAAACAAACAATAAGCTAAAGTACCTGCCACAGAAGGACTTCCTGGCACACAGGTTAAGGTATATCACACTGGATCTAAAGGCAAATATGAACCACACAAAATCCCCCTCAAGCCAGCTGTAAACAGATAGTTGATAACTTAGCTCAGACTAGCCTGGTGGCCATGCCATTTATGCGTGCACTACTCACTGCAGAACCTGAGGGGTCCTAACACTGCTAGCTCAAGAGGTCCCCTTTGCTCTGGTGGATTTGTGAACTTAACTATTCACATGCCATAAGGTCCTTTAGAAAGGACATACAAATAATTCTTTACTCCTCATCCCAACAAAGAAGTTACTGAGGCCTGGAGAAACTTTAGTACCCAGTGAGGAAACTTCTCTGCGTAGCTTTTCTATGTAATTTAGTTGCATTTTCTGGGACGCATGATACATACAGGAACAAATCCTTCATGACTTGTATCACATAACGTATCCTATCTCCCTAAATGGGCTCCTCTAACGGCAACTACCAGCAGTACACCTGAACCTTTTACAAACATGTGATAACTTTCCTCCTCACAGAGTAAGGCTAAGACCTTGACAGGAACACTACACATGCATTTTCATGCATAAAACTATCTATCTAGCAAAAAAGTTATTTGCTCCAATTATGTTAAAGGGCTAGACATTGCCTTCACTTTGAATTCAGCATGTCAGTACCCTGCCGTGGCAGAGATCTCTGACTTTTTCAGCCTTGTGGCATGACTGTTGATTTACAGTTTTTCAGTAGCTTCATTGTGAATTCCCTTCCAGATATGGCTTCCACTAGGACTGAAAAGTGGCATAGGCCCACGTGGGAAAACAAATGGTGCTTTGCTCCTGAGACCTTCAAGCAGAGAGCAGAAAGTCTCCTTAGTGGAGCTTGGGACAGCAAAGTAACCTATAGATTTCACTCTTCTCAACAGCACCAACGCTGAAAAACTTCTAGTCTATGTTTTAGACAGAAAGGAGGTAGAAGATTCTGGGAAAACAGAGACAATTTTAAAAAACAGAGGAAATAAATGGAAACCTAATGTTGTATTGACAAGTATGAGACATACCATACATTGAAGCCAGGGCTTTAGTATGGCCCCCTTTGGAATGACAAAAGGACAGCTCTAAAACACCTCCAGGAAATACTTGTCATTAAAATAACATAATAAAGAATTCTTTCAAATTTCTCTAAAACCAACAGAGAAATCCCCTTCATTTTTATCTAATCAGAAGTAATTAGTTTGGTTATATTGCCATTACAACTTAATGAATTTTCATTCTGTTGTATTACTTCACACACAGTCTACATAGTTCAAAGTTCTGTGGATATCCAAAGACTATTAATATTCTACAACATACTCATGAAGGGTATTTTATGCCAAAATAACACCTTGCTCTGCTCTACTACAGTGTAGACCGCATTCAAGAAAATTTATACTAAACTACTGCCTACCTTTAGGACAAATGTCAGTGCACGGCTTGCACATCTTAATACCATTTTCTTCAACCTCCATCTTGGAGCTTGGACATGCACGGACACAAGAGCTGGAATCTACCACAAAGTTGTCTGAAGAGAAAAAGAAGATATTGGCAGAAAGCAAATCAGTGGACTAAATAATACTGGGACACATGTTTATGGACTCTATGTCAATCCATATTATTAATTGCCTGAGCACCTCCACATTGACATTAACATTTAGTGTTTTCAGAAGTGTATAAACAAGCTAATTAGGCATGTCTTCAGATACTTATGAAAATCCATGAATTGTCAGGCCTGATCCCCACTCCTCCCCCAATTTGGTTTTATCATTATTTGTGGTAAAAAAAGCTACAGTAAGTGGAGAGAAATAAAACAAGATGCTCTGCCTTGTCTCTTTCATACGTACAGAAGTATCGCTCTGCAGAGGGACCTGGACAGGCTGGATCGATGGGCCAAGGCCAACTGTATGAGACCCAACAAGGCCAAGTGCCGGGTCCTGCACTTCAGCCACAACAACCCCATGCAGCACTACAGGCTTGGGGAAGAGTGGCTGGAAAGCTGCCTGGCGGAAAAGGACCTGGGGGTGTTGGTCGACAGCCGGCTGAACATGAGCCGGCAGTGTGCCCAGGCGGCCAAGAAGGCCAATGGCATCCTGGCCTGTATCAGAACTAGTGTGGCCAGCAGGAGTAGGGAAGTGATCGTGCCCCTGTACTCGGCACTGGTGAGGCCGCACAGGCTCGAATACTGTGTTCAGTTTTGGGCCCCTCACTACAAGAAGGATGTTGAGATGTTGGAGCGTGTCCAGAGAAGGGCAACGAGGCTGGTGAGGGGTCTGGAGAACAAGTCTTATGAGGAGC
>NW_008825268.1:2271872-2282447 GCF_000699105.1 Pygoscelis adeliae | reverse complement strand
ATCCTACCTAATTGAAAGCTTAAAAATGTCAAGAAAGGAAAAAAAAAAAAAAAGGAAAAAAAGTTCAATGAAGTATTTGGACGAAGAATCATATCCCTTAAGTAGTTGTCCTGGTTTCAGCTGGGACAGAGTTAATTTCCTTCCTAGTAGCTGGTACAATGCTGTGTTCTGGGTTTAGGGTGAGAATAATGTTGATAACACACTGACGTTTTACTTGTTGCTAAGTAATGCTTACACTAGTCAAGGACTTTCCAGCTTCCCATGCTCTACTGACTGAGAAGGCTGGAGGTGCACAAGAAGCTGGGATGGGGCACAGCTGGGACAGCTGACCCAAACTGGCCAAAGGGACATTCCATACCATGTGACGTCATGCTCAGTACATAAACTGGGGAAAGCTGGCCGGGGGGGCTGCTGCTCAGGGACTGGCTGGGCATCGGTCGGCGGGTGGTGAGCAATTGCATCATGCATCACTTGCTTTGTATATTATTATTACTATTGTATTTTATTTTATTTCAATTATTGAACTGTTCTTAGCTCAACCGAGTTTTCTCACTTTTAGTCTTCTGATTCTCTCCCCCATCCCACCAGAGCAGGGGGAGTGAGCGAGAAGCTGTGTGGTGCTCAGTTGCCAGCTGAGGTTAAACCATGACAGTAGTGCATGGTATACCTGTTTTGTAAAAATTTCTCTTGCTTCAAAAAACCCACCACTCTATTAGAGACAGAACTAAGCCTTGACAGTCACAGCCTCAGCCTACTGTCAATTTGAACATCACAGAGATTAAAAATTTGGATTTTGCTTTGGGTTGAATTATGGTTCCATTTATTATAGATTACTCATCCTTCTTATATGTAATTTATGTATAGTATAATTAATGCACAACAGAACTGTAAACCTTGGTGGGAATGAAAGGGAGAGCAAGAATGCTGTCTCCCTTATTTTTCTTTCTAACTAAAACAACAAGTATCAAAGACTATGTAAGTGATGACTAAATTTTTCTGTTACTTGTCATCATCTGTCTGGCATCTCAGAAGCATGTGTTTTTTACATGCATGGGATCATTCTTTTTTTAACTCCCTCCTCCCCTCTAATTTCACTCTGGAGCTTTAAGACTGTATTGTTGTCAGTATTGCATGTTTTTTCCTCATTGGGACAGAACTGCTTAGAAAATATTTATGGTAACTTTCTTTCAAACCATCATTATTCCAAGTTAAGAAAAGGGCATCAGTATCATGAAAGCATTTGGTGCCAGGTAGTACTGGTGGTGGGCTGTCACTTTTCTGGAACAGAAATTTCTACCCTTTTACAATCCCACTAACTATTTTAACAGTTCATTCTGAAATTTACAAATGCTGATCTAAAGCATGAACGTAACAAGTGGTGGTCATGAAAACAGAAACCTAGGGAATTCCCTTTTTTTAAGAAAATCACTACAGTATAGGATACTTGGAAAGTGTCAGCAACCCAGAGTGTCACTGTCTTAAGTTAACACATGACTGAGTGATACAGGCTGCAAGCACATGTGGAGTGATTTGAGATATTGCACTACGCACTTAGCTCTCATTCTCTCATTGTCTTGTAAGACTCCTGAAATGCAACTCAAACTTTCCGTCACTGTAGGAAAAGGCAGCTAACACAGCACTTACGTGGGCACTTTTTGACGCAAAAAGCCCCATAGGTGTACTTGGCATTGTGATTATGCTCCAGTTGGAAGGTGGTAGGATTGTATACAAAAGTCTGGGGGCACTGTGTGACACATGCACCGCTATCATTGAAATTCATACAGGCCTGCAAAACAAGGGAGAAAAAAATACTCAATTAAATCATGTAGCTGCTTTTCGTTTGTTTTTTTTTTAGTTTAAAATACAGTCCTGATTGTTCAGACTTGCTGCAACAGTGAGAAATATGATATATAGTTTTCTAACATTCATTTTGGTTACTTAGATTTCTTGCTAGGATCTTGGCAAATACATGACTTATAAAAGCGGCTCACTGAGCCCCCTTAATTTCAAACACAGTTGACTGCTAGAGCACTTCCTACAAAAACATAACCACATGGTAATTTGTTTCATAACTATTGTTACTGCTAGCAATCAACTAACTCACAACTTGATAGGACATTCTAAAACTGCCAAGAGTGAACAGCTATTTATCATAGTCAGTCTAATGACTTTTTCAGAGGTCCAACCTTTAGATTTCTTACAGCAGGAGTCCATCATCCAGGTGAAAACCGAAACTCCCAATTAGAAAGCAAGAGGGATAAGAACTTCTTTTAAGCTAGCACAGGAGGGGGTAATTTCCTTAAGTGGCAAGTTCAACAAGGTCAGTTGCTTCACACACTTGAGAAAAGAAAATAGGACTTTGTATCACCTAGCATTCAAGCTCAGCCACCCACAGCTGACAGAGGACACGGTCCTGACAAATGAAAAGGCAAGTGTGTGGATAAAGAAAGTGATGGTATGCAGGGAAAATAATTGACCATGCAAGGTTGATAATTAGTAATAGAAAAACCCCACCGATTTTGACACTCTTTATCACCACACATGGTGTCTATGGTTTTAACCACAGCTTATAAAAAAATGTTGGAGTAATATTCACAAAGCATACCATAAATGTCAAATTTCATATGAATATGAAAGCTGTAGCCTGGCCTGGATCCCTCTAGCAGTTTAAGCAACCACTGCTACTGGATTCTGCTTCCCCACTAATCTGTTTTCCACAAGCCAGGTTGCTTTCGAAGTTTTAGTCTAGGGATGAATCCTTCTGGTCCTTTTCCTGGTTGTAAAAAATACAGATGGTTTTGAATCTTTAAAGAGTCAACAAGTATACCAACATATGTATTGTGTCCCCTCCCCTCCAGGGCTGGGACCGAGAGAAAAGTGAAAAAGATTCCTCTGTTCTGCTGCTTTTACTAACAGTCCTTATCTCCATTCAGATCAGGACCAGCAGGACTGAGGGAGGTTACTTGTCATGTCAGAAGATGTCATAAGGGAGAGGCTAATTATGTAACAAAGGGAGAAGGACAAAATCTGCTGCTGAAAGGGACAAACAGGGAGTTCCATGATGAAGGCAATGTCCTATATGGAGCATGAGCTAAGCCAAACTGCTGATCCTGTCTTTTCTGGTTCTTTAAAATGCCTATTACAAAACCTGTCGGTTTCTCACAGAACCACTTTTTTTTTTTTTTTTTTGTTCTTACACATATAAATATAGTCCGTTAGTTCTTTACTAAGAACTGGATGGGAAGTCTACCCTACAAATAGGGTTGCGTCACTTTTCTGGTTCCATTGGGCACTCAACCAGGCCCTCCTATACATTTCAAGTTTTAGACCCAGTTTGGTTTTGAATGCAAGATACGAACATCTCTAAAACTTTGCTTTAGCATGTTTGCTTGCAGTTATATCAGATGATGATCATTGTCTTGCTTTTAGAACTGAATATGCAAATGATTGTATGGCAGCATATGGAGGAGGATGGATGAATTTTAGCTAGAAATATTAAAACCATATTTACAACAGGATGCTGTTGCAAGCTGCCATAATATGCTAAAGGATTTGTAATGCTTCATAAACTGTACTTTTGCTTTTTAATAAATACTAATTTAGTTTGTTTCCTCAACACATTTTTTACATCCGCTGTTGACTTAAAAGGTACTCTATCATGTACTTGACAATCCTCTGATAGCGGTTTAGCAAATTCATAAAGTAAAGCACACCAATACTCTTCGGAGAGATGGCACTTCTCAGGAAAAGCTCATCTAGAAGATTTGGGAACTTTTAATTTATTACTATAATGCTTTGTATACATTTGTAATTGCTTTCATAATATATGCAAACTTCTAGCATTTGGTGCTAAATGCTGCTAATTTGTGAATGAAAGCACAGGAAAATACACAGGGAAAAAACAAAGTTCTGTATCTCAGCTGAAAGCTAAGCACAGTTGTCTATAGCCTAAAGGGTTACACTTTTCACCCAGTATGTACTAAGCAAGTAATGACTAGTCCTGAAAATTGCCAGACCCCTGCTGAATTTCTTTTACATTGCTCTCGGGCCAGGAGTGAATGAGAATAAAGCCCTGTGTGCTTCTCTGCTGGATCAGAACAAACATGCTAGTTGATTCTTAGCATACATATTTCCATAACTGCCACAATTCAGAAAGTCTAACTCATTTTCTTTCAGGCTGCAGTATTACAGAACTTATGCTGCAATTAACTTGTCCTTAACCTTTGAAAACGGACGCACATCAACACATCAGCTTTGAGGATGTTCCTCAACAGTCATACGGGAACAATAACTGCACTTTTCCTCTTTCCTTTACCTATTTAGATCGTACATGACATGGGAAAGAATGTTATTTTCCCATCTCTCTAGTCCAAAGCCAAAACAGAACTTCCAGTGGGCGCTGGATCAGGCATACCACGCGTACTGAATATCTACTTGTGCAAAGCCCCAGCCACAAAGAACAGCTTTAGTAAAACCTGTTAGCAGTTAAGTCAGGCCATCACTGCATTTCATCAGCAGCGAAAGAAAAGCATTTAGAATGTGTTTTTGAGGCACAACACCTATCACTATCAAACGATATCTGAACAGTGAGCAAGTTTCAGGACCAGCCAGGGAAAGATTAATTTTTGCCGGTTGTTTTGATACACTATCAAAACATCTGCAATTTTCCACACTATAAGATCCTTCCTCCCAATCCTATCTGGCAAATTTTAAAAGGAGCCTACCCAACTTCATAGATATTTGTCTCTTCCATCACCTGGGTACCTTTGAAAATCCACTTCTCTGTGCATGTTCTAGGTCTAGGCTTCTTTTGGCCTAGGTTTGCTTCCCCTGAAAACATTAGCAAAACTTGTCTCTGCAAGCCAGTGTGATGAGCTACACATTTTTTGAGATCAGTGTTGGGTTCTGAAGCTGCTTACACTATTATAAATAACGGACTACAAGACATATTTGTCTAAAGGCCTGTATGTTCAGATTGCCTATTTTTTTAAGGAAAAAGTTAGCCTTTTCCTCTTTTAATCTTAAGCACATGCAGTAGCATGCATTTGAGGTAGAGTATTTTGGAAACCACTTTCCTTCCATCTCCACTAAGAAGCACGCCCAGTAAAAAAGCTGAATTTAAATCAAGTCTGGCAGTAATAGGGAACAACTTTCACAGAGGAGCTAAATTGTATTCTTGACTTTCAAATAAAAAGCACACAGAGCAGTAATAAAAGCCATGCTCAAATGTAATGATAAATACTTCTGAAAATTCTCTATCACCTCTAAAAGTTAATTTTAGAAAAGCAAAAAATAAAAATCACAGAGATTAGCATATTAATGGTTCCCAATCTGTATTTACAAATCTCATAAATCTGTTAATGGGTAATATTAAGTAGATAAGTGATGTTAATATAATGTGAAAAATATTAAATGCTAAAATTTGCAGTCTAAATCTGGGAGTGTGCATGCAATACATTAAAGGGGACAAAATTGTGAATTTCGTGGATTAAAGCATTAAGAATTTGCAGTGTGACTGCCAGGAACAAGAGAAATGAGAATTCTCACACATACAAAGCAATCAGTGTCTTTAGGGCCGGAACAGCCTCCAGCGCATTCCCGGTGGCAGCAGTCGCTGACGTAGGGCCCATAGCACCGTCCATCACACTGCTCTGCACACACTGTCTTCGTTACTAGGAGGAGGCAGGAAAAATTATCATGTCAGAATCAGAACTAAGGAGATAGCTCTTCAACTGCACACTGAGGAAAACAACAAACCAAACAGCATACTGAAAAAACCCTCAAGTTTTAAGGTAATTGCTTCAATGGTACTGGCCACTCATATCCTCCAGAATACCTTCACAATACCCTCTTTAGGAACATATATGTTGCTCGAGGACTGCGGAGGAAGAATTTTTAAAGTGTTTGCTCTTACCCTTGGAAATTCAGGTGGAATATTATTTTAAAATTATTAGTTTTTGTAAACAGCTGATGAAAGGATATGACCTCCCCCCCCCCCAAAAAAAAAAAAAAACAAACAGAAGAGCCCACCAGTTCCATGTGAGTTTTCCCCCATGAAAAACAGCAACATTGAGTAAATGAGTGAAATTCAGAGTGAGGCCAGCAATCTCAGAGCCAAATGCTGTTCTTGATGGCAACCAATGTGACAAATAGGCAATGAGATAACAGAGCAGAATACAACCTGCAGATTGGAACACATTTGGAAACCCCACTTACCTTTTCTAAATAACACAATCCAGCCTTCATTCACAGGGAAACAACTATATTCTACCAACTGGAAAGCACAGTGATTTAAGTGGTACCACACTACTCTACAGGGCTTAGTCTTGTGCAAAGAATAGTCAACAAGTCGAGCATCTTCCTCTCCTCACTCAGCTATAGCCTCTATTTTACGGAAAAAGAAATTAATATTATCTGCAGAACTATACCAACCACCGCCTACAGAATGCCAGGAAGCTGTGCTGTCAGCTGTCTTTTGATAAAAGCAGGGATGTTACACTTCTGTAATTAACCTTTACCATTTATTTTGTTAAAAGCATTTAATTACTTCTCTATGGAAAACACTTTTCAAGAAGCCAGAGAAGGCAAAATTCCATCCAACTTTCTGCTCGATTTTACTATTTAATGTGTCAGTAACTCCTTTATAAGTACTTTCCAATCCAAATTCCCTCCACTACTTGCTGGAAATACTTAAGGTAATGCCAAAGCTTCTTGATATACACAATATTTGTTTAGGACATAAAAACGTAAATAACCAAAGAGAAGTCATCATTTATAATCTATGGAATAAAACGATGCACTTTTAGAGTAATTCCATCTTGCCGATACCAGAGGCCAACCCCCAAACAGAAAACACTTTTGTGCCTTATGCAATTTTATTTAAGAAATAAGGGAAATTTCTGTAAACACACTTGCTGTCAACACTGCTAGAGAAACAGATTAAAAGGGTTTGTTTATTTAAGTAACAGTATTGATAAACATTAAGACAGAGATATGAAATAGCGGCATATGTTAAGCAAAACACACATGTTGCAGTATGCCACCACCACACCATTAGCTGATAGGGACAGAGCCTCATCTCATGAAAATGAGTGAAGACCTCATTTACATTTAGTCAGTGACTGCGTATTGTTTTCTGCCAGTTCAGAAATTGGTCCATAGCTCTTTGATTTGCACCGGACCGGGCACTATCTGCTTTGACATCAAAGGGAGACAAGGCCCAGATTTATCCTGACTTGACAGAGGACCCTATTTTCCAGAGTCTCCCCCTCTGCCATCAGTGGAGAGGCACAGAAGCAGAGGACATTCAGTTCATTCCATTCCATGACACAAATCCTTTGTGTTTACCCGTGTAACTCCTCAGACAAGGAGTTGGCCCCCGAGCCAAGGGGGCACCATCCAAATGCTCTGCCTCCCTTTTACACAGCAACCGTTCATGACCACGCATACCTAATTTTTTAAAATGACCGCTCCTCTGCCACCATTTTCTGCCCCTCTGTCTGGCATTACCGCTGCCAGCGGCAGGGCAGGCCCCGCGGCTATGCACTGAACCACTCCTCATGGCAGCAGCATGGGGGGGCACTAAAATGGCTGCCCCTCCCACTGAGTATGCTCTATGGGCCCCTCCCCACTGCACATGCTCAGTGCCCCCTTCTAGAAGGTTCGGCAGGCAGAGGTCGCAGTGTCTAGGTTCCCCTCACCAGCACCACCCCACTTATCACACCCTAAAAAATTACAGTGCACCAGCAGCATATTTCTTTTTTTCTGTCTTTTCCTTTTTTTTTAATTGCATGAGAGTCAGAGAGCCTAGGAGCCAAATTTCAGGTGGATACAATCAACGCTGTTACAACAGGAAAAGAGGAGAGGACATGATACCACACCATGGCCGCTCACCGGCAGGACGCTGTTAAAAAGCATTCCCCATTGTTGCTCCACAGCAATTTAATGTTTTGCTTAAACGTGGGAAGTTTTGGTGTAAAGCACCTCTGTGTAGACAATTAGTATGAGCCATCTAATTAACTCAATTATAATTTATTTACCTCAGTGCCAGGTGCTGTTGGGAGAAGGTCAAGATGTCCACCATCACTATTTAACCATTGCTTCCCTGTGGAGGAGGTTTCCTGGCAGACTTTTAAAAGGGCAAAGAGGTCAAGGCCCAGCAGCACATCCCATACCATAGGCTGCAAGAGGTACTGGGAATCCTCCAGCACTGCCTCCCCAAAAATAAGCCCCGAGGAGGTGAATCCCCTGCCTCGAGGGGAAGAGGGACCTGCCTCTCCTGTGCCTGGTGTCCGTGCCCACAAACTACACTGACCACCCCGGGCATATTTAGAAAAGGCACGGTCTTCTTGTCAACTTACGAACTATTACTTTTAGCGAGCCAAGATCTGTATTTGCAGGATTACACACTTCTTTCAAGCTGAGCTGCAGATAATAGTGCTTCCCTAGGCTGCGTAGCTTAAACAGCGGTGGGAAATGAGCTCCAACAACAGCAATGGATTTAAGCAATTTACTGACATCTTTTCAGCAGTTTTCACACAATTAGGCTAGGACAAAATCATTTAAATTATTCACCCTCCTCCAGAGCCCCACAGTAAGGCTTGTGCAATGTATAAAGTTACAGATACTGTCCTTTTTTTTTTTAAATTCCCTAACTTTTTAAGAGATTAAAACAATTTATTCCAGACTATGTTTCCTTTTTAAAAAAGCAAGAGCACCCCCCCACACCAGGGCTGACCTGGAGGGATATGGCCCCCTTTTCAGCACAATACTTAAACAGAATGCCTTCAAAAAGCATACGCTGCTTATGATTAGGCACCAGCTTAATGAGGGCCTCTACCATGCTGTTCAGGATAGGGAACATTTAGAGTTTTCCTGAAGACTAGGAAGTTATAAGGTGGTTTGCAAAATTTACAATTACAGCAAAGGTTTGTCACTGTTCTTCCCTAATTGTTTATTTTGCTAGGAAAGCAAACAATACCAACAGAAATGCCAACATTTCATTCTAGGAAAAGGCCACAACATAGCATATTTATCTTCTGGTTCACTGCATGCTGTATTTGTGTTATAACTGCTATTGAGGGTCCAGCTCTGAGGAGGACCTGTCAGATATCTTCAGTGGCACCACACACCAAGACAGAAAAGAGCTTAGTGGGCTCTTTTATAAGGACTCATATTCAAGACAGTTTGCAATGAAGGTTTTCCCCAAAGCAAAACAAACACAAGGCAATACTATGTATTGTTTCAAGTCCCGAAACAATCCGATTGTTCAGATTCCAATAAACATAACTCAACAGTTCAGCTTCCTGCAATCATTATCATGGGGTAACCCTATAGAAAATGTACATAGCTGCACTGGTTCAAAAAGATAGCAAGCTTTTTCCCCAAAAACTTTCCTCCAAATGCAATCAATTGATTTTATAGCTGTGACGCAAGACCTATTCAAACGAGTGAAATGTAAAGGTAAATATTACCCAAAATATCGAACCATATGTTCAGGCTGATGAATGTTAGTGGGTGGCTCCTAGAGGGGACATCTTGCTCCAGATGGTGCCACAGGAGGTAGGGTGGACAGATGGTAGGGAACTGGGCAGCAGTTTTGAACCAGACTTTTGAGGGTCAGCACAACTACCCACCCTGACACGTACTGACCCTTTGTGGGATCTCAAGAAATCTGAGGGTTTGCCTGGACAGAACTGTCACAGTTGGGGCTGGGACAGCAAAAGACAATGGCAAACACCAAGGTCTTGAAAAAAAGTGCCATGCGTTGGGACGGGTTTCTGGGGGAGTGCAGAACACTGACTGTCAATCTCTACTAGTATTTCACTGCGATATAGCAATAGGCTGTGTTGGGGATGGGGTGGAATGGGCACTTCATATATGTGTGCAATTAATCAGTCTCTCTTATTGTTTCCCTTAATCTTTAATTATGTCAGGGCATTATAAATCTATCAAGGAAAAAATGGGAAGTAACAGAAATCAATGAAAAAGTCTTATGAGCGTGCAAAGTTATTAGAGAAATACAAGGATTTTAATTAAAGACGCTGGCTCCAAGCAAAAATGCTGGGTTACCCTGTTTGATCTCAGCTGCTGGTTCAGCTCTTTCTGTCTCCTCCACCAGGCTCCCACTTGCCTTTTGCTGCTCTAATTGGGTACTGACTGCATCGGCACCTTCTTTTTCTCAGCAACATCAGCTGCACAAAGACTGTATAAATACAGTTATGCTCAGACCAAACTCCTGTATGCATACCCAGTCATGGAGCATTTTACATTTGCTGAATGTTTATGTTTTGGGTTTGATTTAAAGGCTATTTGCCTTTTTTGCATTCCCTTAGTTAGGCCTACACTTTAATTTGGATTTTTCTCTTTTGTTTCCAGTTACGTTCCTCTAGGACAAAGTGCATAATCTGTCATTTTAATAAAATAATGTATTCATTTGTAAAAGTTTCAATTTCATTTCATATGAAAAGTAAAAAACCCCCAAACTCTTAATAGACATCAATAGCAAAAATAGTAACAACCTAACCATAGATTTTCAAATTTGATTATGTCCTGGTTTCGGCTGGGATAGAGTTA
>NW_008825268.1:2257623-2271176 GCF_000699105.1 Pygoscelis adeliae | reverse complement strand
AAACTGTTCTTATCTCAACCCATGAGTTTTTCTCACTTCTACTCTTCCAATTCTCTCCCCCATCCCACCAGGGGGGCGGGGGGAGGGAGAGTGAGCAAGCGGCTGTGTGGTGCTCAGTTGCTGGCTGAGGTTAAACCACAACAGATTAGTAACTTCCAAAAGTGTTTGTTCTTGTGGTTTTTTAAAGTGGTTTACGTTCTATTTAGTGGGTGCCCAATACTCTTTGAAAAATAGGTTCTTTTTTAAAGTATGTCCACATTAGCCTTTTCTGACACTGAAACAAAGAATACCATCTAGCTTTTAAATGTTCAGTATTAATATTTACTAATATTTTAATTATAAAAGAAAAATGGATTGTTAATTGCATAAAACATTACCCTGAAATTACATCTTCTCTACCTCC
Source organism: Pygoscelis adeliae (assembly GCF_000699105.1). Classification (NCBI taxonomy): domain Eukaryota; kingdom Metazoa; phylum Chordata; class Aves; order Sphenisciformes; family Spheniscidae; genus Pygoscelis; species Pygoscelis adeliae. The sequence continues at coordinate 2,270,773 of NW_008825268.1, read as the reverse complement.
TAACAGAACAGCTTATTTCAAATTTCCTATTAATTGTCATCTTAAATACATAAATGTTCTTGTCACATTTAGAGAGACATCAGGACAGAGTTAGATGCAGGTGGTGTTTCAGACAGAGTTAGAAGTACAGAGAGACATTGCTGGAAGGCAACATAAGAAGCAGCTAGGTAGATGATATTCATGCAAAAAACAAAAGGATTTTGATTTTTTTCCATATGTAATTTGAAATGAAAGACGCAGATTAAGATCTTTCATTTTTTATCCTTTCCCAGGAAAATAATTTAAATCTTATCTTGGGAGGGGGGTTCATTAGAATTTTTTGCTTCAGTGACTCCATAAAGAAAATGAAATTATTAAAATGCAGATGTGCCTCTCAGCTGTTTCTAGGAACAAAATAGTTTGACACTGGAATGTAGTACTGCTGAAGTGTTTTCCTACACGTGTTTGAAAGACGTGCATCCCCAAGGTGACTAGGTTAAGGTATACGCTATGTTTGTGATACCATTCATCCTATCTCCGGCTTGTATCTAAGAATAACATTTATAAGCTTGAAAGCCAGGCATGTTTTTTAAAGTCAGAAATGAAGGCAGCAAAAGAACAGCACCACTTGCATTTTTATGTTTTTAGTCCCTACTCATATTCTTGGCTTCAAACAGTTTGCAGAAGACCACATTTTGAGAAAGTGCAATGAAGAAATGCCTGTTGCCAGCCTAATATTCAGTCTTTTCCTTAAATCCTGCTGTTTACCCAGGGTGCAGCGAGGTCAGGGAGGCAAAGAGGAAGTATACAATACAAAATTAACTCCTGCCCCTCATAACCAGAGGCTGCAGAGTGTGCTCGAAGGTAAAAGGCTGTAGAGTAGCTATTTCAAATTAGAAATGTGTGATCTGTGTACCTCCCTGGAACTTAGATGGCATATTTCCATATGTTTATATGTTTCCATATTTTCCATAGTTTACTAATTTAAATCCATGGTTGTGCCTTAGCCTGTCCCCACTGTGTGGATTTGAGAGGGCAGTCACTGTGAAGAGAGAGATAGCTGTCGCTCCCGGAGCAAACCTACTGTGCAGCTCTGCTAAGCTTCTGACTTCACAACACTGCAGATAAGTTTTTCTCTGCCTGGTATTACTACATTAATCCACCAAATCAGTTCACTTATCTGAGAGCAGTGTTTTGTAGAGGTTGAGACCGTGGGAGCTGGTCCTGCCACATGGACTTCTGCAGCCACACAGAGTCCAGTTGGACTTTCCAACTTTACATACGGCTGGAGCCTCTGCTTGTTGGAGCCGAGGCCTGAGCCAGGATCATAGATAGCATCCTTATATAATACAACTGTCAAGGTTTTGCAGTGTTCTTGGATAAGCTAACCACATAAGGCCTGAAAAAGTTTACTCCAGTTTGGATGAATTACCCAGGTTCTTACGGAGTTACTACTTTTAATAGACAAACAGGCCTCTCATTAGGACAGAGAAAGAACCAGCATTAATTAATTCTAACCATGATATAAAATAATTTCGTCAGCTAGGGTTTAAGTCCCTTTCCATTATCTGCTTCAGCACATAACCTTGATGTTAGAAGGCTTTCTGAGCGCTGACTTCTTTGGGGCTTTCATAAAGACTGCCAGCAAAGGAAGGAGATGTACTAGCTCGATTCAGACAAAGAAGAATCTGCTTAGCCTCACTGTACCTGGTTTGTTACACAGTTTTTCCTACAACCTGTCCTAAAGCGTTTTTAATCACACCCACAGATAAAGCTCAATATGAAACAGTAATACAAGAACATGTTAATAACTTTAGCAGAGCTGTAACCGTCATCAGCTTTGCCAGCAACATCAGTTGATGCTCCTGAATAAAAACCAATGCCCGGCAGGGTGGCAGAGCCTCTGCAGGCACGCAGCTCCATCGCCTGTGCCCCTCGCTTTGCCACGTACAGGAGGTCAGCTTGGATTTCCTGCTCGTGCTAACTCACAAAACGTTCATGTCAAGCTGTCTGCCATTTCTAATTTCCTCTTATCTCTTGCTCCAACTAGTAAAAAAAAAAAAAGCATAGTTGCACTGTTCCTAATATTTCAACAAAAAAGGCAGATGACATCGAGCTATCATAGGTTGAGAGAGTTAGTCGGTGTGCTCACTTGATAGCAGTTAATTTGTCACAATCCCTTTCTCCTATCTACAACTCAGCCAAGGAAACAAGCACAAGCTAGAGCAGTGCTCTCTGGGGGAGATATCAGCAACCATTCCATTTCCTAGGAAGAGTGACTCCAGTAAACGCAACCAATTTCCACCCTCCTAAATTTCAAAGAAAGGAAATGTAAAGGATAGCTCTATTCCTGTAAGGGGGGAAAGAGAAAAAACTTGTAGGAAAAGGCAGCTCTCGATTTTCTCCTCTTTTATATTTGCTAATATTGTGATTGCACTTCTAGCTCTTTAGTGCCTATCTGAAGGAGCTGAAAGCACACAAGGAAGAAACTCTCTCAATATAGTTCTTTTTTATTCATTTTAATGCTCTCTAAATTCAAGAGGACAGACAGACATTATGAACAACCCTTCACTTACTACTTCCATCACAAAAAACCCTATTATTCTCTCTTTCAGTACAACTCAAATACATTCTGAAGTTATTATAAAGAGAACAATTCTGCAAGATAACTAATATTCCCAGGCTCCCACTGAAATTAACAGAGTATTTTGGCATTAGGAAGTTTGCAGTGTCAGGCCGTCATTAAAGATCTCCAAATCTGCCTTGTAGTTTTTTCTATTCCTGAAGTATTCATTTCAGTGTATTCCAAAATAACCATCAATATTCTCAGGAGCTGTGCTCCATGTTGCTGCCAAGAAGTGAAAAGAAAATTCAAGTTAGCTTAAGCATTTTTAGAAAGCACAAAGGAGGAAAGAAAAATATAAATTCACATGGGTGGAAAAAAAGCAGATCATCTGTTGGTAAAAACATATGGAAAAACATTTCAAATATTTAGAATTATACTAAAACCAGAATTTGTAGTATCCCTTCACAATTAAAAAAAAAGTAGGATCCCCATTACATAATTTTTCAGTCCTTTGTTTCTCAGAGTCTTGCATACTTACAGGTCTGGCAGTGATTCTCTGTGGGTCCCCAGCAACGGCCTGTGCAGGACTTGTGGCATCGGCCACCTGCAGGACAGACAGAAAGAGAGAGAGATTATAAATGTGGCTTCCTTTCATTTCTTCAACACCCAGCAACTGCTGAGAGGAGGGCCCACCTTGTCTTTGGAGCGTTTTTATGCTTTACCAAGGTTGAAACAGTGCCTGTAAAAAAGGCCCAGATAAATAGCCAGAATTAGTGTCAAACATACTGCTATGTATAATGACTGGGACATTTTAAAACAAAAAAAGATGAACAAGTCTGGAGGACTGAGGAACAATTTCATCACCCAGTGCTATTACTATTGCTCTCTATGGCCTATGTAAGACCCATTCATTCCTCCACAGGAGAAGAGATGGCTGTGCTAGAGAGGATGTCTGTCTGTCTCTCTGTCTGTCTATCTATCTATCATCCAATTGCATCTGAACAATGGGGCGATACACTCAATGCCTTTGATTAAAAGCCACCCCTCACCCCCAAAAGCTTGCATAGTCTTCATGTCCAATATCATGGTAAAGGAAATGTGCCCTGTGCAACCACTTAACCCCAGCGACAGCTAAGCTCACATGACCTTTCGTTTTCTGGCTGCTGGTTCTCTAGTTGTCTGCGGTTGTGCTTCTGAAGGAACCTCATGTACCTTCAGAACCTAGAGACGATGCTCTACACCGTCCTTCCACACGCTGACAGGTTTAGTCACTCAAGAAAAGGAACTGTAGGTGCTTTCATTGTAAAATACAGATGGAGTAGGAAGAGTTAGCAATGGTAGCTTTTATAAACTACCTAGTAATCAGTGACTGAAACCCGCCTGGACTGAAAAGGGAGTTGAGTTCACATCTTCCATTTTGTAGCTAAATGCTGACCACTGTGCGAGGAAATGGGAATCAGGCAGAAGAACCGGCACATTCTCCTCTGGCTGCATCTTACGTTAATTGAGAAAACACTTGGACAGTCCCACGCCAGTCCTGACTGTGAGCGAATGGAGACCTCATTCCACAGCTTCAATCCACATGTGGCCAGAGCTCAGTCACCCTCCTGCTCTTAGTGCTTCTCCCTCCACACACGGAGAGCCTACTTTACTGCACCGAGCCGCTGCTGCTAAAACACAGGTGGCAGTGCCTGAGGTGTAGGTAGCCAAGCCCTTTACACCCAGCCAGACCTGAAGGGATGAACTGAGAAACCCAACATAAGCATTGTTGAAGACTATGCACAGTCCTTATCACTGCTCTTTTGACCACAGGAACCTAATCTCGTCTTTGATGAAACTTTTATTCATCGCTCAATACTGCTGAGATTCTATTAAGCAAATTTCCCCTTTGAACCTGATCCAGAAGCTTACCTTTCAATCCTGTATTAACAGCAGCTGCTGTTAACACTGCTCCATTACACTAAATCAAATACTTCCCACATGCCCTGATGGGAGACAGCATAGGAGAAAATGCAAACTGTCTCTCAGCAAAGGTTGGATCACCCCAAAAGAAAACACTGCTCCTCTGCTAGCAGTGTGCTTATACCTATGAGACATTACACAGTTGAGCAAACCCACTGTGATAGTTGTGTAAAGTCGGACTTTCTCTCACTACATTTTCAAAGCTAGCGTTCTTCCCTCAGCACTCGCACAGCATTCACGGCACTATTGATGATGTTGTATCGTAATTACCACACTGTATGCCAACTACCTTGTTAAAACTACCATCTCCTTGCTGCATTCATGTTCATTTAAAGCAATTATACTCGGGAAGTGTTGTTGCTGACATCACCAGCACATAATTTGCTGTCACGTTCTGCCATCTGTTTATTTAGATCACAAATGTACTATAACTACATAATGCAAACTCATTCTGGCTGACAGGGAGGGGACTCCATCTGGCATGAATAATGCAACTTTAATCAGTAATAATGATTATTATGATTATTAAGAGACTACTGGAACCCTGTGTAGAAAGCAAATATATCCATATTGATTTATAAGAATGCAAGTTTAAAAAGAAGGCGAGGGAAACAGCAAATTAAAGGAAGAATTTTAACAGAGGAGACTCAGTAAGATACAGCTTGCTTGTTGGCTTTGGTGCTCACCCAACTGAATAAAAATGATCCCCAGGAAGCGGGTTTTACAAACTGGCTATCCCTGACCAACAGAAGAAGTGGGAATGAGAAAGGGTAGGGCCCCGGATGTACGTTCAAATAACCTCTTCACCACTTGTGTTGCTTGGTCCTCACCTAAGCAGGAACATCCCTGCTGGGGGCAGCTGGGGAGGAACCACAACCCATGGACAACAGAGCCTCCTCTTGCAAGACTATTTTATGCCAAATCCTTCCTTGCGGTCAAATCTCATGCCTGTCTAGCTTAAGGGGTCTGGAGTTTAGGGAGAAAGCCAGAAGTCTTGCAGCTAGATGCAGTATAAAGCACTGCACGGATCACTTGTAACCACATATACCTGAGGCAGAACAAGGCACCAGCTTGGCTGTTTCTTCCTCTTTCTGTCCCTGGATTCTAGCCCTTTCCAAAACATATTGTACACACTGGGCTTTCCACTGCAGTACGTGCAGTGAGATAACACAGAAGAATCTTCAAGCACCCCTCCAAGTGATCTCTAACTAGACAGGCCGCCCACACTTCTGCAAAAGCTGCACTTAAAATAAAAATCTTCATATTTGAAACTCCTAGGTGCTGAGCTGACCCTTGGTATACAACCAAGAACGTATTCAGCCAACTCTACTCCTCCTGGAAATAAAAGCGATCCAGCATCTTCAAAAATAATTTAATTTTTTTTTTTTTAACTTGCACGCCTACTTCCTGGTACATGACTTTGGCAGTGTCAGATGATAATTTGCATTTAAATAGAGATATTTAACAATATAGCAAGAAAAGGCTGACAGTTTTCTTTTTTCTCATTGGGAACTCAAAGTATCTGCTGCTTTGTTTTCACTTTTCTCAGCTGCACAGACACAACAAGGAGCTGAGCTTGTAGGCAGCACACCTCTGAATTGCATTGTTACATGTCCTTTTGAAGGTCAGATATACCGAGAATTAAAAACAAAAACCAAACTCCCTCCAAATAGTGTGTCTATATTGGTTTGTTTGTTTAAAAAGAAAAATAACTTTCTTTGCTCTCAGTATGAAATGGTCCAGATTCTGCCCTCAAGTAACTCAGTATTTCACCTCTTTTTCCCCACTGTAATAAGGATAGATTGCTACCCATTAAAGATCAGCTCTGTAAATCTAACACAAAAATAGTCCCATGGAAGTCAACATAAGTAGCCAGGAGCATTCATGTGAGGAACAGGTCTCACAATTAGATATGTATGTCAGGCTTAAACAATAATAAATCTATCAGCCCCAAGACTGACGAGGTCCTTGAAATAATTTTACTGCTTCTCACAGATCTTTCTGTATATATTTCTTAGGATTTTTAGATTGTAGTAAGCCAACAGATTTGAGAAAAAATTATCAAACAATTCTTGGCATAAAATAAATTATTCCCGTTATTCTTTGTCTCTCTAAAATATTCTAAAACCCTCCAACATACAGTAGTAAGGGCTAAAAGAAACAGCTAATGAAGAAATGGCAAACCATGAAACTGCAGAAGTGTTCTTTCTTTTGTTTTGATGCAGCAGAGAGCAAAGAGGTAGAACTCCTTCCTATGATTTCCTCCACTGGTTCTTGACATCAAAAGATGCTGAGTGTCCTAAAGTCCTGGTGGCAATCGGTGGGATCTAGGAACACTCAGCCGCAGTGAAACAGCCCATCTGTAACAAGTCATCATATATGTTCTTATTGAAATCAAACAGTGATTCAAGATTTAGCTGGAATTTGGCCAAAAAAAAATTTCTGCAGGGCTCTACCTTGTAAGCGCTACCTTGCCCATTCACTTAATTCTTGCACGTTAGTGAAGGCACATAAGAAAAAAGGGCATTTTTCTTTTCTAAATGAGATATGGAGAGGAAGAACCTGGAAAAGTCTCCTGCCTCGTTACAAATGTGACGCTGGAGTACATTTCCGCTCCTGAATGGTAGCATTGTTTTGCATACATGATGCCATTTTATTCATTAGATTGCAGAGGAGGAGGGAAGGAGTTAAAAGGAGGCTTACATAATTTTTACAGGGTTCGTTATGAAATCTAAGTTTAGAAAGGTCAGATGCCCACTGGAACATGAGAATTAATTTTACTTTGGCAAATTCCACGCAGAAAACCAACGGCTTGTCTCCTGGGCTCATCCTCCCTTACCCAATACTACCGCAACAGATCTTCATTATGGACTCTGGTGCAGAGTACCATTGTTGCAACTTCCAGGATCGAGTTTTATTTGCAGGAGATGCTTCTGCTCTCCCAGCCGGGGAAAGTCACCAGCAGAAAACATTTGCTCACTAGCTTGGGAAAGACCAAGGTTACTTCATCCTTGTGCTTTCCTGAGAATTGAGAAGGGCTTTCCTTTGGCTCCAGACTGACTTTATTATTTCAGGAACAGTAAAACCACAAAGGATTAAGTTACTGACAAGACAAGAAAAATGAAGTCCTACTCTTAGCTCTAAGCTCAGTGTAGTACAGAGAAGAAACACTGCTTCTTCCCCATCAGCTATGCCAGCTGCCTCAAGCAGACCTCTCTCAGCAGGGGAAGGAAAACAGAAATAAGAGAAGAAATGGTCTCACTTTGCACAAAGCTTGCATTTACAGATGGTTTCTAACAGGTTAATAAATCATTAATAAATGTTAGCATATCTGCAACACACTGATACTGAAGTGCGAATGAACACAGCCAAAATAAAGTGGCTTTGATGGTTACAAGCCATGGTTTTAAGCAGCCTCTTTACTTATCTAACAGTCTAAAATAATTGATTAACTATCAAAACATCTATAAATCATTTATTAGCTTCTGTAAGCTACTTATAAACTCATCCTTCACCTAAAAAATTCACTCTTGCAAAAATGCTAGAGATGTCATATAGATGTTTCTAGACATAACTAGCTCTAAGGTCCAAGAAGTTCCAGGTATGCTCTGTGGTAAGAGTCCCAGTCTCTTCTTTCCATTGCTAACATGGGACAGAAGGTTTAAATACCTTTGCACGTTGTTTTTCTAGGCAGCTAAGACTCCTTAGATTTATGTATGAAGAGATAACAAAAATCAAAATATAATTCAAACACTGCAGCACAGCATTAACAAGAATTAAAGATACTATTGTTGTGATGGATTGTTCTGCCTTTATCAGGCTGTAATGCTTTCCATGTCCTTGTCTGACTATTCCTGTTGTCACACGTTCATTCATTCAGTCACACTTCTTTGTTAAGTAAAAATCATTTTGCATTTTCTACCAGCCCTGTGCTAGCCTTCAGATCTCTTCTATTGATTTGAAAGTTAATTACCTAACAGAGATTCACACTTTTCAGGATTTCCTTTCTTCATGGCAGGAGAGACACATGTCACGAGAAAGTAAAACTTTCTGCAAAAGAAGAGAGTGTCTAGAAATTTCTAGCACAAGAAATATCTAGCGCTCATTTTCTCTTCCCCTCTGTAGAAGCGTTATGGGATACAGTAATCCAAGGGTCAATTCCTCTACTGCTATCAAACTATGTTGCTTTCACTGATGTCAGATGAGTTCACTTCGGGATGTATCACCAAACAGTTTTCCGACATGGGATTAGTCCCATAAAATTCAGGCTTTTCTTTAACAAGCTGTACCTACAGTGATATTGTTACTTTTATTGTGGTAAATGGCAGCACTTCAGCTGACCTTTCTGTCTTGTATCTGTATCATTGCTTCTACCCCGAAGTCTCCATGCCCAATGGGGTACCCTGCACAGATATTAATGACTCCCTTTACAGTGAAAACTCGCATAGTGTTCATCAATGATGAATACTTACACTGTGGAAAAGCACAGCGCCTTTTGTGGATGCTGCTACCATCCATAAGTCAAAGTTTTCTAGCGCCCACCCCCTAACTGCCAGGTGTGTGCGCATCCACAGACAGAGACCACTGGGGCTCAAGAACGGTGAAAGCAAACTCCCTCTAATGATTGCTTCCAATAGGCACTTCCAACTCTGCCATTAAACGCCTCTATCTATCCCTCATCTTGCTTGGTAGATAAGAAGAGAGACACACACAAATGGAGAGGGACTAAGGCACACGGAGCTGAAAAGAAACTGACATAGGAAATAGGTCTGGGAAATGAAAACAATCCAAGAGATATGCCCTGAAAGACAGGCACAGGGAGAGATACGGGAACAGTGCAAGGGAGAGCGGGGAGAGGAAACGGAGATAAAACTGAACCAGCACCGAAGAAAACAAAAACTGAATACCAAAGGGGGACGCATTTTCTTGAGTAACGTGTGATGCAGACAACCCTCGCGTGCGCACAGGGACTGGGGATCTGTTAAGAACTGTGAAATTACAGAGTATCGCTAGATACACTGGTGGCAGACAGTTTTGATTTTAAGAGAGATTATCCCTTTACCTCTGGTGGCCAAACGGAAAGTCAATAGCATGTCAGCAGCACCAAACGGGCTCAGGCCAGTGGATTCATATCTATTGCTGACAGCTCTGAGCTGATAGGAAGCTCACTGTAAAGTTACTTCAGCTGCTACAGAAAAATGCCCAAGCCAGAGTAATGACTAGGATCTGAGGGGGGTAATCAAGACACTAGTTATTCTTTTCTGCCTGGAACAGACAGCTCTGGTAAGGCTGTATGACTCAATGCTTTAATTGGGGGTTTAGTCATCCACACAAAATAAAAACCTTCACATATGACATAGTCTAAAACTTTACACTGATTAAGCAATTAGGAGCTATTAATTATCACTGCTTATAGCTATTAGCACAGAGCAATGTAAGTGAATTCCCCCCACTGTGGTGGTGAATTAGTTCCAATCAGCATCAAATGCCTTTCTGAACACACACACAGGGTTCCTGAGCAAATGGGGAGACACAGCCGGAAGGCTAAAAGGATAGGTCAAGTCATACCTGCTGCCTGGCAGGCTCATCAAGAAGAAGCCCTCAGGAATCTTTCCCTGTAATCATTATTGTTAAAAAAATATATTCCCCTCCAGTAAGTCACAGATAACTGCCCATCCTCATACGCTTGCAGCAGAATCTCTGTTCCTGAACGGCAGAACAGCTTGGTCTCTGTCTAAGGGGGGTCTACACTGGGGCAGAAATGAAACACCCGCCCTCATATGGATCATCCTCAAAGCACACAGACCAACAACCCCGGACCCCTTCAAAATACAGGGGTAGCTCTTACTTTCCCTTTCCTCTGTGCAGAAGGAGAGGGTGATGTGCCACCATCTGTAGATGTTAACACTCACCTAGGATGTGGGGTTGTGCATCCTGCTTTCTCCTTTGCTTACCGTGATGAAGACTCTCACCTGCCAGGACAGCAACCCAAGAAACAGTCTACAGGCTGTTCTCTGGAAGGGGAGAGCGCAGAGCAGGCACATCCCTCCCAACGACACGGAGAGCTCACTGGCCCCGAAGGGAGAGAGCTGGACACAGCATGCAACCATTCTTGGCTTCTTGCCCCACAGCTCAGTGGTTATGATCACTGGGTAGGAGGTACATGTAAGGATCAGTCCACACCCCCAGGACTATTTCTCTATCTTACCTGATGATTATTGAATACTCAAAATTTTAACAGAAGGAGTAGAAAAGGCCTAACTCAGACCAACCTGGGGCCGTTTCCACTGGGAGGTGGGAGATAGGATGTATGGGATTGAATGCCTTCAGGCAAGGTAGGAAACTGAAGCCTGCTCTCCCACATCCTGAGGAACTCCTAAGCTGCTAATGTATTTCATACAAGGGAAGAAAAGTCCTTATTGAGGAAAATTGAGTGTGAGCAGAAGACAGGTCTGTGAGGGGAAGGCAGCAGGCAGGTAAGCACTGCAGATTCCCAGCAGACAGAGACCATAAAAAGCCAACATCTTCTATGCCTTTATATTAATTTCAGCGTTTCCCCTGATTTGCCCCTGGCAGGTATTATTTTAATGGGCTCCCGCCTCTGCATGGGGGTGTCCGGAGGTGCATGAATTTCATGTCTAAGAAGCAGCCATTGCAAAGCCTAACACTGCAACACCCACAACCTTCCTTACCCTAGGATATTCCCCATTAGTTCTCAGCCCAGGTGCTTTTTATTCTGGCTCACAGCAGTAGGTGCTTCTGTTTGTGGTGTGACAAGACATGAAATTAAAAAACACAAACAAGCCAAGCAGCAGTGACTCCTACTGAAGACAGCAATCAGATGTGCACCCATATCAGTGCCTGTAATAAATCTTAGGCCAGGTATCTGTCCTCAGGTGCAGCAGCTGACTTACTGCCCGATGCATAATCTTGGCTGAGAACTGAGGGATATAGACACAGGTTTCTTTTTTGGACAAAATGGGTAACACTGGGCAAGAAATCTCTGCACTGTTAGAGGAGATTTTCAAAGGAGGTTCTCAACAAACTCAAAACACACTGAAAAGTAAATGCCAAAGCTGGGGGTGTTCTTGTGCTTGTTTAATACCAACTCCTCCACCCCTCAAACAAATCAAGTTAGTCAATACCACATAAGTCAAAATAATGTCCTGTAATGTTCCTGTAATGCTGCCAAAGCAGTAATAAAGCTCAAACAGAGGGGCATACAGTTTTCATTTTTTAAACAAAGTAATAACCTCAAAGAAAGGAAATGCGAAGTTGAAATTGAAGTGGCTTTTAAAATTCATTTTACTACTTCTTCATGCCATATAATATTCCTAGAGTCTGGCTGGGTGCAGTTAGGTGTGCTAATGTTTTAACCAACTTTTGACTCAATTAGATGGAAATACTAGAAAGACACTCCCCATTCCCATGAAATCTGGAGTCCAGTTTTAGACAAACTTTGGATAAGTATCATAATATGCTTATTCAAATGTAATTGCTTATTCAAAATGTATGTCTGGCTATTCAAAACAAAACTGATTATTAAAAAACATTACTTGGACAACAGAAGCCCTTTCTCTGTTGGAAAACAATGCTTGGGCATACACTGATATTTAGATTCAGTGTTTGCTATCTACATATATTAAATGAAAATAATCATACAAACAAATTTGAGACTGCAATCTTCTGGATAATCTTCAGCTATCAGAGATCTGCACAGAGGTGATGCCATGGACATTCTGTGACCATCATGTAGGTGTAATACGATGAATTCAGTATGAAGTTGTCTTCATATGTAGCAATTTGTATAAAACCACTTGAAAACCTTGGATTAAGTATCTTACTCTTCCCAACATTTCCCCTGTTCCAGAACACTTCACTGATGATGGCTGTTATGAAGTTTTGAAAGTAAATTACAGGTTTCTACAAGAGGACCAGAAAGAAGATTTTGAGATCTGAAAGCTCTTTTGAATACTAGCCCAAGGAGATATGAACGTGGAGATCCCACACACAGGGACAGAAAGTGTGAGGGATTGCAGCAGCATCACTCTTCTTTTTTGCTTTGCTACTTCTGACACCTTGTCCATTGCTTAGCAGACAGAAACCTCACTTCTAGTCACTCATCTTCATTTGAAGCCACAGCACTGTCCTCCTCCCTGCAGGAGGTGTGAAGGGATCAGAGAGAAGCCCCTGAAACAGCCCTGGGTTTGAGCAGACCAGTGGCCAGAGCTCTTTAGCCAGGCTGTCTGCAAAAGCAGGACAGGAACTTTAGTGACAGTTCTGAGAACTTCTGCCAAAACAGACATGTGTAACAAAATCCTTTAAAAAATGCAGATATGATAGCAATAAAGGCTTGGGGCGGTTTTGTGTTTTATGCAAGCAACAGAATAGTCTGTCGGGAGAAGCCCGTCATGATGCCGACTGGCTAGTCCCCACATTGCACCCACTCACTGCCACCGAGCGATACACCTGCACTTGTGCCCTGCACAGCAGCACCAACCAAGCCCACTGAGCTGGTGGCTGGGATGTGCATTTCACAGACCTAACAACAGACAACTTCAGAAGGGTGGGAGGCACACAGCAGCTTCAAGAACCAGTAGATGCAATTAAGCTGCTGATTTTAGAGTCTTTCTTTTCTTCCTC
>NW_008825268.1:2249544-2257606 GCF_000699105.1 Pygoscelis adeliae | reverse complement strand
AAGCAGCTCTTCAAAGGCAGCTAGCTAGAGCAGCTGGAGCTTGCTGTGAAAGACCAATTCCACCCACCCACCCACTCACTACAAATCTGCCAATTACCATTCGATTAGACTATTTTAAATATTCGGAGTATTTGGGGTTTATTTCCTACTTTCAAGAAACACTGGTGTTTGTGATAAAGCAAGCTGCTTATAATGGAAAGGGATGCTTTCATTTAAACTGAAAGCCTCTCCCTTGTGCGATATACTGCTTAAACGCCCATCTGCTTATAAACAGGTGGTATACAGTAATACATTATACACACACAGGTTGCCATTAAAAGATAAGCATTTACCAACAGTTGCCACACGCTACTATGTGGAGCACTACTTAAATTCTGTAGCTACAGAACTAGTGCCACTTTGTAATATTTTTATATATCAGCATGGTAAACTGTGCCACTCGGTGGGTGACTTTCACCCTGTAAGAAGGGAGGGAGATACTCAGTAAAACAAGGTCAGAAGTTTGGCAGGGAGGGGGTTGGTTTTGGGGTTGGGTATTTTTTGTTTATCTTTTTGAAAAGTGTATTTTTCACTGCAAAGAGATGCCCATGTCAGAGGTTCTTCAGAAACTGTTAATGGTGGCTTTCTCAGCGCCCTCCCTTCTGCACCCACAACTCCTAAAGATCCCCGGCTTTGTAGCAGTTCCCTTGCTAGATCCCTGGACTAGGATCTGGGAGCCTAAGGAATTCTGTCCCTCACAGCATTATTTATTCGTATTAGCTAGGTATACTTGTGTTTGTTACTAAATTTTTATTCAGTGAACCCAACTGTTAGAGGCATTGTATTTCCATTAAATGCCACATCTGCCTGCCTCTCAAATCTGTTTCAAGGCCATTTGCCAATTGACAAATCCCTTCCGAAAATGCTGGCTGAAGGTATTTATTAGGAAACTAAACTGATTCCCTTTATTCAAAACACACTGTTCTGGGATGAGGAAAAACATTACAGGCAACTTCAAGCAGTGCAGCTTGTTATACTAACGCAAAACAAGTTCATTTATATCACTGGATTTCATGTATTCCTCCATCTTCAGTTACATATGCTTGGCAAATACTATTCTTTAAAATCAATTTCTTCTGTTACTATATTTGTCTTTCAATTCCAGGTAAATAAATAAATTCTGTCCTGACTAGAGATTCCTTAATGGTAGGAAAAGCAACCTCCACGTATGCTGAACAAAAGGCAGTTGTGGGACTTTCTGGCTGTCTATCTTCAGCTCTGATATAAATTTTCTTTCCAACTGTGATATCCATGAAACCGCAACTTCTGCTAGAACCAATGCTGCAAGCCCTTGAAGTGTGTTCCACACGGAAGGAGCTTTCACGAAACAGCTTAGTTATTTGTGGCTTTTTATCAACAAGAACAGCTTCTCCTCCTGACTTTGCCACGGTGACGCCGGCGGCAGGGAACATATTCTGTACCGAGACCACCTGTCTGCGGAGGCCCCGTTTGCTGGTCTCCAAACATACATTTAAAATGTTAATTGAACTTCAGGTAATAACCTCAATGAAAGGTTATAATTTAACAAACTGCAATAACAAATGTCTTCAGCGCATACTTTCTGGAATGCCATTTTCTCCGTAGGTAGTTTCCAATCTAGATGTACACCAGCAGTGATACACTAGCTATTCTGAAAGTTGGCTTTAAGCATGAAATTAGTCACTTTCCTCTTTTCTTTTCGCCAGCATACATAAATATACTGCTGTTACTCTGGCCTTCTGTAGAGCAAAATTCTTGTGCTTTGAAAAAGCACAAAGTATCTTGCAGGAGTAACTGGACAAAACGTGGTTATCTCACCTGTGTCTTGGTACTGAGGGCTGGGGGTTTGATTTACATGTATTCATTATTTACACCTAATTGTCTCCTGTTACAGGAGCATCCATGGGTCTAAAGGAAAGCTTTCTCTGTACTTAAATCCACACCGTGTTCAGCTCTCCTGAATCTTTACTAACCAATGGCATTTTTAGACCCAAGTGAAAGGACTCCATCCTCCCTCCCACTCTGATCCAAGACTCCCCACTTTACCACTGTGGCTTCCCGGTGGTAGCAGGACTGGTCCTGCACAAGAGTCTGTTTTGGATGGTCCAGTTGGAAACACTGGTGTGCACGTGTGTAGCATTTTATACAATTTATGCACAGGGTAACTGAGAACTGGTGGAAGGTTGGGACTTCTGGGAGAGATTGCAAGGATCCGAGGAACCCCTATTCTTCATAACTATCACATAATTACTTCAGAATTGAATGCCCAATGGTTTGACCTGAGTATAAATTTCCAGATGTCACTACATGTAAAAATGATCCTTTTCTCATATTGCGACTACTGGTAAAAAAAATGAGTTACTGTGCTCTGTGAAGAATTACAAGGCTGCTACTGAACATTAAATCAATGGGCTGGCTACCCATCAGACCTTATTCTGTAGCTGCAACAAATGGCCATACGCAAATTCACCTACATCCCTTGCCAGCAACTCCAAACACTGATTGTTAATACCCAATGGAGAACAAAGCTTATCACTTATACAAAATCCCATGCAAATATCAACTTATGCTTTCTGTGAAACACACTACAAGAATATCCTATGTATGCTGAAAGGAATGTACATGTATCCACACAACTGATTTTCTCCTATACCAATCTAAAAAAAATGTATGAGCTTTTGGCCTTAAACTAGTCTGACATAAAGAGACGTTTCTACCAAATTTTTCTCATTTCTGCAATATTTTAAAGAAGTAGCTTTTTAGAAATTGTATTACTCCTTTTGCTAGCATGTGGAAACCTTGCAGTAGAACATGGTCCAGCAAACTCTCAGTTATGAGAGCCGATGGGGTAGCAGGTTAACTTAAATAAAGCAATTCACAAAGAGTGTAACAGAGAAAATGAAGAAAGGAGGAAAAAAACCCTAAGAATATGGAGCCAGCACTGACTCACATCAACCAAATACATACTATACAGAGATGAGGATGTCAAACTGAGCTATAATGCTTCCAAACACACCTGCACCCAAGTAAGGTGAATCACAGCCTGGATTGTCTGCACCAAGAGAACACCAGGAGAACAGACTTCATAAGCAACTGTGCAGCTGGCTAGTCCATTTTCTGTTCCTTTAATTAAAATGCAAAGTGCTGGCTAAATGGTAAACATTTAATTAGATTTGTCTCTATGTTTCAATATTAATAAAACACATGAAAAATGCATTAAGAGCCAGCTAATTGGGGGCTCTCCAAAAGTATTTGTAAGCAAGCAATTATAATACAATTGGGTGTGGTTCCCCAGGGACCATCGCAGGACTAACGCTTTTTAACATTCCAGCCAAAGGTTTAGAAATTATTAAAAAATCCCAGGCAATAAAACATACAGATGACAGGAAGACTGAAATCCCAGCAAATTACAGCAAAGAGCAGCCCGTATTAGAGAGTAAGCCGGGCTGGTGGGTAAGCTGGAGTCACTCACACCAAATGTCTTTTATACAGCCAAACATATGATTGCATATTTCGGAATACAGTATGCAGGCTACATTTTCTGGAAAACAGGGAGTCTCTAAAACACACAGATGTCAGAACTGTCTGAATATCAGGTTTCTCATGTGAAGCTGAAAGACAAAGGATACAATTTTTACTTCTACAGGATATCGGTTAAATCAGTAATAAAACACTATGCACACTTTGGTTTCCGCCTTCTAAAAGCACATCGAAAAATACAGATCTTTTACGTTGACAAGCAACTAAAATTATTCCAGGGCTGGAAAGAAATTCCTCACTGTGAGAGATGCGAGACCCTCTATCTGTTTAGCTTACGAAAAAAGATCAAGAGGTGAGCTGATTTACATGGTACATGCCATTTCGGCAGGGAGAAAATGATGGCTATGAGAGAGCTCTTTGAGCTAGCTGGAGAAGGTGTAAGATGCAACAACATCTGTAATTTAAAACTGTGTTCAAATTAGAAATAAAGGCAGCTAGTACTATTTCTTTTAATACTAGGGAAGTGATCAGCTTCTTGAGGGATGGCTGCACTTCTGCAAAGCTTCAGACCAGTGCCAGGAGAGCGTACAGAGGACCGAAGCCCCACGCTCACCCATCCAGCGGCTGCGGGAGCCCCAGCCACACCAGGGCTGGGGCTGCTTCTGAAACTCAGAGCAGGGTTGGAAGATACGTGGTGGTTAGGAAAGTTACTGAGCTCAACGCCAGGCAAGAAGATGATACTTCAGGGCCTCCGCATACAGGAAATCAGAGCTAATGATGTTTCAAGGCTTCTTTTGCCCTTGAAAAATCTATGAATCAATAGGTAAAAAAGAGGAAAGACATTTTAAAGCAGTGTTTCCCTTGAATACATCGTGGCATTTATTGAATCACAGATACATAGCTGAAGACCAAGCCTTTTCTTCCTATGCATCATGTAACAATGTAGCAGTACTTCTGCACAGCTTAGAACTTTGGTGTGTTTACATTACTGGGTGCAATTAGATACAAAGCAATGACGGAGTACTATGTTATGAATAGCAAGTTACTGAAGTTGTTTTGCTTGAAAAAATGTCTGGCCAAATATTCCAGCTTTTTTCACAGCTGACAGGGGCTCAGTCGAAAAGCGAGATCAAGTCAAGGGAAATTTTTCCACAGATCTCACTGCACTTCAGAGTCTGAGCAGAAATTTCAGTTCAGGAGAATACTTTAAAATGGGCTTATTTTTCACAGAGTTCAGTTTTCGCAACTCTGGGCACATGCCAACATGCAGTCCTGCATTTTTCTTGAATGATTTCTTGAAAAGCAGCATTTTTTCTTTTAAACTTGAAAATGGAAAGAAATTTTTTAATCTTTATTACCCAAACAGTTACCAGCTCCATCATGAACATGCATCCATATAGTTTCAGTATTTTTAAATGCATTTTTGATTTATTTGAACCTATGCTATTAGCTATGCAAGCGGCCTCAATGCAATAATTCAAACCCTTCAGGCTTTGTGAAACAAAATCTCCAAGTAAAGCTCCACTGAAAATTCTGATTTAATACTACAGTCCTTGTCAAATCCTGCAAAAGAGCTCACCTGGCACAATGAGGGGCTAGTCCACTTCCTGCTAACTCCCAAACCAAGGAGGACATCGAGGACACTGAGGACACTGGTCAAAGCAGCTGAGTTTTCACTGCACTTGCCCTAAAGCTGGTCAGAGAGGAGTTGTCTACCAATCTAGAGTCATTTTAGGCAAGAAGTCTAATCCTTATTTCCTGTTTTATTTCTTGCACCATCGCTGGGAACTGCACCTCGGGTTTCTAGCTCCAAAGGGCAGAGCTCCAGCTCTTCAGTTAAGAGACTAAATCCAACAAGTAGATGTGGTAACAGGACAATATGCTCCTGTGAAGGGTGGCTTTAGCATGCTTGGCTAATGCTTGAATTCATGGCTTATTTTTGGAAGGAGAGAAAACAGATTTTCAGCATTGCAGAAACAAATTCAGTAACACATACCTAAAGGGAAAATGTTGTTCCTTAAGACAGTTAAGCAATTTTGAGATTCCCACTGCAAGGTGCCCAGCTTAAAAACCCCAGGCTGATAGTGTTGATTTCAGGTAAATGGAAGAGAAGGCTGCTTTCAAATTACAATTAATTTTGAAAACTTCAGCTACAAGATACCAGTATGGGAAGGCTCTGCAAACAGTAAATACTAGTATTATTTCAGAGTACGAGTCAAAATGCCAGGCACAGAGGCATTCTCTCAGAGAGTTGAAGTATGTGTGGTCCCTGGTACAACATTTGTTTATTACATTTCAGTGGTACCCGCTGAGCTCTGCGCCAGCAGCCACTGGCTGTATTCATCTTAACAGTAAGACCATGTAATTCAAAGGCCTCTAACATGAGCTTTTCTGCATGCATTTGATCAGAACATGAAGCAATGGCTAGAATGCATTTCAGGCTAAAGAAAAAGAGAAAAAGGAGAAGCAGCACTTAGGATTCATATGTCTGCAGTATTTCTATCATAGCGCTTAAGACACCACGGCCTTTTCAAATGGCTTCTTAACACTGATGTGACAATGAAAGCCTGCACAGAAGGGAATCAGAAAAGCTTTATTTCCAGAGCTCACTGGCCATATTATCTTCTGTCTAGCAGTGATGTAAATGAAGAGGATTGCCAGAGTTGGCAGATTGAAGGTATGAAACAAGCACAGAGGCAGGGGACTGATTTTATTTCAAAGCGTCTTCATTTCACTCCGCCCTTTTGCCTTCCTCCTCTGCTGATTGCCTTGGAGCAGCAGGGAGGGTTGCAAGTGAAATTATCCCTGAAGAAGGACCATTATCAGCTCTTCTGTCTGGCTGGGGAAAAGAGCAGTGCTTGCAGTGTCAGCTCCCTCACAGGGGAAGACGAACAAGGAGCACGGCTGAGCTCTGAGCGCACACGCACAATGATGCACGGATACTCCCAGTACGACAGTGCATTTATATCAACCTGCTGGAGTCCACTCTGGCATCGGCAAAAACCCGGCAAGCGTTGTATGTTGGGCTCTTCTCTGAAGGTGGGCCCTTGTTCTTTCAGGCATGTAGACACTTTGGGGGAGATTTTGTCTCCTACTGACGGTTGGAAACAACGCTAGCGATGCCAAAACACCAAACTGTGGTTTAGGCTTTAGGACCTGCTGGAGTTATAAAGTGTCTGATTCTGACATTCATGGCAGTTCACAGCCTTGTGTCCCCAAAATATTCTATGCCAGGGAGCACTACTGCGGTGGTGACAGTGAAACAGTCCTAACAATTCCTGGGGCATAAGCTACCCTCCAGTCCTGCCAGTCATGGCTAAACATGGCACACAGGCTGATGCATCTACCCAGGTCTCACCTGATCACATCTTTACACAGACTTTCCTCAATCATTACTAGTACGGACTTTGTTGAGCTTGACACAGAAGGTTTCGTTGGTTTACATTCACAGATTGATGCAGCCTCTCTAACAGACCTTCTCCCTCTCCCGCAAAGGTTTTCAGATAAGCATTAAAACCCACTCATTCTTTTCAAGATATTCTGACATGAAAAGTCCCAGAGGGTTTTTCTTGACATCTCTTGCACTTTGGATATTCTTGGTAATTCCAAGCAATGTGTACTTACTTGGTTCCAATGGACTTAGCCAAGATTTGCATTTGGTAGGAGGCACCTGAGGCTTCAGGCAATTTAATACATTCATGTAAAATAAACAGTGTGTGTATATATATATATATATGCTGGATTGAAAAAGCATGACTCACAGTCTATGCAGAAAAGTACCAAAGACTTTGTAATGCACTGAGCATCATTTGCAGCGGTGGAAAAAAAGCAAGGCTGGGCCCAGCAAGCACCCATGCTGCCTAGCAGATTATGAAAAGTGACATGTGAGCCAAATTTGAGAAGCATATATCTTATTTAATGATACTCTACACTGATTTCCATTCTAGGGTTATAATTCAATGTTCATTTCTCCAAGTCCTTTCTGCACCAGTACAAATAACTCAATTCTTTCATAAACTACCAGTGCAGTACATTCCCTTTCTCCTACCTCTTGACAGGATAGTAATAAGGTTCCACATTTGAGTGATTTCATTTGAAGGCTTTATAGATATATACATCTATGTGTGTGCATGTATGTAATACATGCACGCACGCACACATGGACAGCTATTTAATTTTAGGCTATTTTAAATGGTGATTTCTGTACCTGAATTGTTTGTTGCCCAAAGCCTTAACACCTTTGTTAAACCATTTTAGCCATTTGTTGGCTTTCTGTATAACGGTGTTTAGATTTTCACCTATGTAAGTTGTGAAGAGAGAAATGGTTTGGATCAGCTAATTTAACCATATTTCACAGGAGCCATGAATAGTACTGAGATGAAATCCAGTTTCTTGGTGAAGGAGACTTAAGTTTATTAAATTAAATACAGTCCAACTGGACTCTGCTCCATTCCAAGTAAGGAAAAATAAAGTAAAATTTGGGTGGCTATCTTAATGAAGCTGCCTTTGTACATAGCTCGCAATAATCATTGAAATAATGCTGTTTATCAGGTTTATCAAGCAC
>NW_008825268.1:2225863-2249527 GCF_000699105.1 Pygoscelis adeliae | reverse complement strand
ATGTTTCAGAACAACTCAAAAGGAATGAAGAACTGTTTTAAGGAAACTGGACTTAGGTACATACATTCTTCCCTCTTGCTGTGGGAGCTAATATTTGCCTTTATTACTTTCAGGGTGTGATTCCAAAAGTACTCAACGCTGATCTTGTTCCAATTCCTCTGAAGTCACCAGTAAAACTTTCGTTAGCTCAAAAAGATAGTATTGATGTTGGTTGCTTTTTTAAAAGAGCTCATTACCTTGGTGTTGCAGAAGCATTTTTCTTGAAGAACTGGCAAAGGTAAAAAGAAAACCCAATAACAGAACAAAACAGAGTAACAACCAAGTCTTTTTCTTGTTGAAGTAATGACTCATAAAAGGGTACAGCCATTCCCTAACCTTCAAAGGTTTTATCACTTCTGCTTAGAACTGATCATCACCAGTGATGATTTTTTAAATACGCAAATAAGATAGCTGGCTGCATTACAACTATGTCAGGTTCCCAGTCAGAAGGCAGAAGAGATGAGCCTCAGCTCCGGAGTTGGAAGCTAGAGGAGCAATGGCGTTTGGCAGGCTCCCGGAGGAAGCTGTATCTCAAGTAGCTGTGCTCTGGTTTTGAGGGTAGCAGGTGAGACATATAAAAGCAAGTTGGCCTTATATAAAATCTATTATACCACAAAGCACTTGGTTAAAAGCAAGTTGCTGCTTAGAAATTATGGGGACTCATCAACTGGTCTTCACCCAGAGTCTAATTTTTTTTCTGAATTCCTAACATACAGCTGAAGAACTGAAGTTGTTTCTTGGATGTAGCGGAATCTAAAGAGGCAGTCAGTCATTTATACATCCTTGAGGGACACCTTAGGATATGGTAAGCAATCCAGAACGTCCCTATATCCAGAATGCTCAGAACAATATGCCTGCCGTGGTGTCACTTCTGACATCAGATATAAACTTCTTCCCAACCCATACCTGAATTTCAATGTTGATATATCCTGAGGGTACTGTTTAGTAGCATGGTATTCATTCTGAATGCACTTTACTATATTACGGAATATTTTACCTAAACACTTTGTTTCACACTGTCACCACCATTCACTAGAATTTGTTATTGCTGCAAGAATCATCAAAATACTACTGAAGGTGAATAACTCTAGGGAAAGGAAATAGAGAAATGGATCAAACAAATTAAACAAAGTACATAGATACTCCAAGTTTGAAATTGAGAGCATTAAAATAGAGAGAACGTATTAAAAACAGAGAAATATTGGCTATATTGTGAAGAGCACCCCATCCTCTGCAACTTCTCTCTCCTCCTTCACAGATACACACAAGACAACAGGATAACTATTTCTTTGGGGTTCATTTCTCATCTAAAGTCAGAATATCCATGAGCTTGTACCGTAATTACTCCAGCAGCTAATTATGATGCCATAGACAGACCATTGTGACTCAAGGACCAGCCTGAGCAGCAGGAACAAATGCAAAGCAAACAATAATGTCTGTGCTCCCACGGCAGCACTGTGGCTTTAGCAATAAATAGAAAAAAGAATACACAAATAATTCAGAAAATGTATGATGTTCACAAATACTCTCTACAGACAAAGTGTTTTTAAGATTAGACTAAGTGTTCCTACAAGCAGCATACAAACTTTGAAGAATGCAGTGAAGAACACAGGGAAAATTTACAAATACAATTCTCCGTAACAGAGGATCAGGGAAAACTTGTGGTCATATTTATACTGTTTCATGCTGAGCGGATGACAAGGCTTAAGAATAAAACTGGTACTTACATCCTGAACTGCCGTTCGTTGGAACCAAAGTGAAGTTGGAGGCCCAGGGGTTACGCACGATATCCTGCCAATGAATGGTGTCTGCGAAGCAAAGAAATTTGTTCTGGCCAACATACACCCCTCCATTCAGTATTTCTGCATAAAAGAACAAGAGAACATACTTGTAAGACTTCAGACATACAGCTGATTAAATCTATTGCTGCTTTGTGTACTGGAGAGAGAGGGCATGAAATTTAAATGCAAAAAATTCTCACTGTAATCTCACTTAACACTCTGAAAACTGGAGGGCAAGTAGCTTACAGCATTTCTAAACAGGAACCATTTATTTATATGCAGAAGAAACCTGATGAAGACAGCCACACAGTTGCTAGATGAGTTACTGGGTTTACCTGTTGTTCCAGTGTAATTAAGTATGGAACAGTACTGTTATTTGTGGGTAAAATAACCTTGAAGACTTAACTGACTTTAAAAACACGAGCAATCAACCACACTATGCTGTATTTCATTAATATGTATGAACGCTTAAAACATACAATAAACTAATGGGCTCCACTGGGGTAGTAATTTTCTGAGCCCACAGTACATGAGAAGGGTCCAGTCATCACAATGTCTGGAAAAGCGTGTTTTCTGATCAGACTGTGCTGCTGTAATACCATGATCCGAAATACTCAAATACTCAATATCTATGATCCAAATCTCAAATACAATGATCCAAAACTACCATTGACGTGCCTTGCTGGAAGCTTTGTGTTGAAGGAAGATGGTTTCTGAGCAGATGAAAGTGTTGAGTTTTTTTTTTAAATTTTCATGTTTATATCAGTTTGTTTAAAAAAAAAGGCTTGTTTTGTTGTCTAAAGACTTCATTTGCCAAATCTCAACATGAAAATGATCTTACAGTTGTTGGTTGTAGCACCAGCATTTCCTCTGGAGCAATAAATTGGTTTTTTTTACCCTCTAAACTCTTGTTCAGATTCACAATTTCTCTACTTAACTTGGCTCTCGTATTTCCAAAGCAGAGGACAATCCATGTGACTTTCATTAAAGTTAACAGGAGCTATGCAGCTAAAACCTCCTGCACTGCTTAGTGTCAGAGGTTCAAGCCCCAGCAAAGAAATGTTGAAGGTTAGTTACTAATGGCACCTTAGAATGACATTAAGTGGTGCTATACAGCCAGGAGCGTCACACTTCTCACAGAGACATCTTGACTATGGTAGCAATGATTAAGGTCGTCTGATAGTCCTCATCTCCCAAAAAAACCTTTAAAACCTTAAAAGCTGTAGTGGGAATGCTAATGTTGACAAACAACAAGGAAGGAATTAAAATTTCAGGGTTTACAGGCCACAGCATGTAGAGGAGGTAGCCCCCAAGAAATGAACGTATTAAATAAAGGATCATCTGTAAATACATACTTCCACCATATTAATCAGTTCAGAGTATTACTATTTCTTAGAAACCTCTGGTTTAAAAGCTTGGCTTTTCATTGAAAAGGGGCTTAAAAATGAAAACAATAATAATAATAATAATCTTATACAGAAAAGAGTCCAGATTAGAGATATAGCAATGATCTGTCTGTATGATATTCTTATGACCCCTGAAAAAAACCATACAGCATCTGTTAGCAATTCTGCTCTGGGGAAAAAGTGGGACTTAGAAGAACACCTGAAAACATGACTAGTGATGATTTCTCTGTGTTGTCCCAGCTATACAGGATTACCTAATCCATTATGGCCCAGATTTTGATTAAAAATAATATCCAACAAGCCATGAAAAACTGTAAAAACTACATTCATAGCTTCTTAAACACTTGCACATGATTCCAAATAGTGTCACTATCAGTTGGTACATCTGAACACCCGCCACTGGCGCAGTTTGTGGGTTTTAGAGCATTCACTCATGACAATACCTATCAAATTTTCTTTTCTGCTAGGAACTGTGATGCATTCTTGTATAGCAGGCAGCATCCCACTCTAAAAGTAATTATGATAGTTTTAATTTGTGGAGAAAGACTTTTTTCAGCATAAAAGTAACCAGAAAGTGTCCCCGCTGTACTGTAAGAAAAGCTGACAGCTTTCCTTATGGTTTACTAAAAGCAAACATGGAAAATGCTCTGACTTCCCTTTTTTTTTCCTGCTGCCCTTCCCCAAAACCGTGATGCAGTATCTTTATTTGCCCTGCACTCTACCATTTTTCACAGGTGACAGGATTAAAGTTTACAGGTCTATTCATGCGGTGAGACGCTAATAAACCTGAGTAATAATATCAAAGATGGGCTCTTACAGATATTAAATAATCCTGAGTTCAAAGTTTAGTACAATCTTTAAAGTACTTGTGCTTGACTCTTCCTGCTCTCTGGGATCCAGATTTATTCCCTTTCTACCTTCCTGTTCCAACCTGCTATCCTACTTTTCTTTATGCTCAGTCCTCGGCATGTGTAAAACAGCACAGATGCATTGGCTTCACTGACTTAAACTCAAATGCATTTTGCACTTCTCTGCCCTCTCTTAGCAAGAACAATGCCTGGAAAGACCTAATAAACCCTGTTACATGTTAAGCAAATGAAGCACAAATGTAATCAATATACAATAGAGTTACTGTATAATGAACTCATCATCATAAAGTCATCATCTCATTTTAATTTACAGCACTGAAAGTGAGAGATAAAGTTAAACAATAAACAGGAGGAGAAAGGCAGGCATCTCTGCCTATGCAGACGAGCTAGAAAAGGAAGCCAGGCAAAAAGAGCTTTCTTCTCCTGTGTGCAACACCTGAGGTGCCTCTTTGCTGAACTCTTTCCGGGGCTGGAGCAGGAAAGAGAGTGACAAGTCCCCTAGTAAATTTTGTGATTTCTACTGCAAAGAAAGAAGCTAGTTCCTGCCAAAGCAGCACTAAAAAGGACTGCTCACAGTGGAACGTTTTTTAAATACCATTATTTAATGTATTTTTCTCTTCTAAAACAATTTTTTGTGATACTGGAAAATTCTTAGTCTAAGTACAACACTGCTGCCTGGGACAGGAGGCAAAGCACTCAGCAATATCAACTGCTGCCTGAAATACCTACTGTGCTGCGCTGGCAGCAAGTGTTACCCTTGGACTTCTACGCTGCTCAGGGACACAGAGTTACAAAAGAGGATTTTGAAGCACAAGTCCCACTAGCTTTCATTGGGAAAAGAGTTCCTAAAGGTTTCAGACAAGTTTGGATGCCTTCCTGTAAGGTACTGATGGCCACACTTAAGAGTACCACAATCTCCCATTTTGGCACCTGGGCTGCAGCCGGTGCTCGGAGCAAAGGAGTAGCTCCAAGGTCTTTTGCCACTTGATTCTGAAGTGAATGCAAAATCTTATCATCTTCCTTATTAGAATTACTTTACTGGCTTAAAAGCAGTATAATTCTGTAACCAAAGTTATGTGAAAATAAATCAGCAAGTGCACTCGCCAATGACTTCTGTCATTATTTTGCTTATTGCTGCCAAATGATTGCGGGGAACTTAAATCTGCATATTATTAGAAGTCTATTAAATAGTTATTTATTCAGGAAGCTAAATCAAAAATGTATTTTCCATTATATCTGCTATTTTCTTGCTTCCATTAGCCCAGTGATGAAGCAGAACCATTACCACATAACTTTGGTAACCTACCATACAATACTTACCATACTAACAGAAGAAATGGAAACATACAGGTCTCTGGCAACCATGAAACACAAGTATCTTACACTTTCCATGAAGTGCCATGGAACACAGATAGGTACATCACGCACAATTTATAGTCTGCTAAGTTCAAAAAGGGGCTAAATTCATAACATCTATTCTAATAGAACGAATTTGACTGGAGTCAGTGAAAATGTGTAACCAGCCACCAGAAACTTCAGGTCACTGTAAATAAGGCAAAGGGACACTAGGTCTGCAAGTGTGTTGTCTGTTTAAACCGGAGATGGAAAGAACTCTTCTTCATCCATCTGTTAAAAGGGCATTTTCTTCAGCTGACTTTTCCTTGTGCACAGTGTAATTCCTCATGGTCTGTTATCTAATTTCTAATGTGGATTAAATTGGCAAAATGTTCATATTCAGCAACGTATCCTGAAGTGCCAGTAACTCGTGTGTGTTGCTATGCAGTGGGGGCTGTAGGCACCTATTTCGCAGTAGAATCTGGTTCTAAAATTGTTATAAAATTGGTTATAAAATTGCTATTGCTATTCAAGGTTGCAAATTAAAAGCTTTTCTCTGGTGCTATGAAGCCAGCTGGCACGATGAACTGGAAGAAGGCATAGTGAGAGGGAAAAGAAGTAGCTCTAAAGTGGGCAGAGAAAGGGGAAGGAGTTAATTAGGAAAAACTGTTGGGCATGTCCACTGTAACCACTTCAAAAGCAAAACAGAAGACATCTTATACCTTCCAAGCTGATTGTCTGCTAAGGAAACAGCTGTCTTTTACACTACACCATATACAGGTATACTCTGTCCATACGCACTATATAATGCTTGTTGATGATACCTTAATTTCCAAGGTCAGCCTCCATTACAGCTGAAGCATCTCTGCATGCTGACAGTGCTGCATCTTCGCCATCATCACCCAGATGATGGGGATCTGTTGTCAGACGCTGTATCACTCTGAAAACACTGTCATATTTCACCCAAGATGCTGAATGCATTATTCGAAAATGGCTTTGGCCTGGAAATTTCATGCCAAACCAAGTTTTTTGATCTCTTAGCACAGTTGATTGCTGATGACCCACTGGGAAAGCACTTCAGGTCCATCATTAATAAGCTATGTCTTAAAGGGTAATGAGAACTGGGTGCTTTAGGAGACAATAGCTCATCCATCATCAATCAAGATCTGAAGTTTTTATACAGATGATTTAAGAAGAGTTGGACTGTGTAAAATTGAAATGTCACATTTGTATTGGGAGATGGGGGGAGCTTGGTAATGAAAATGAGAGTTTTAACCTTCTCCATTTCAGCTCAATGACCATACTCAAAAGCTCATGGATGTGGAATCTGTGTACCAGCTAGAAGCCCCAGACAGCCTTCGATCTCAATTATACAATTTCAAGTAAAGATTATTTGGGTCATTAGCTGGAAGTCAGTTTCAAGGCTTGATGGTAACAGCAAGATATTCTTTATTTCTATCAAAAGCAATCAGTGTTATGTGCAGCCTGTGGGACTGTACTTCCAACTGCTTAATAACTAAGAACACTGGATTGTAGCACCTGAGCATAAATCTTCCAAATCTAGCTACCTATTTTGCTGCTTAAATAAAAATGGAGTCATTTGATTACCTTTCACTGAGTTTGATGGAGTACCCTTTTCACCATTTCACCGCAAATGTGTGTGAAGATGGGCTCACAGGGTCCTTACGAGTCATTTAGCTACTTCATTAAAGGACCACAGGCTCTGGTCAACTCTTTCTTTAGCAATCTCCCCAAAAGGAATATCTGTTTCATGAACGGGTTCACTCATATTAAACCAACTCAAAGAAGACATTTATATCTGCTCGGATTATTCCTCTGCCTGTGCATGCCCTGAATTCTTCCTTCTCACAGCCTTACTAAAATTAAGACACCAAATCATTTAGCTGGTTACTTTGTAAAAGGAAACAACACTGCAAATTATCCCAGCCCTTTTGCGGTAAACATGCCAGAGTTACAATGTGTTCCGTGACTACCTTATTCTGGGGGAAGTGCAAGCTGGTGTGCAAGTCTGTGTCAGGCTAATAGGCCCCATTTCACCTTGCACCCCGAGCAGTTACTGAGACCATTGGGCACATAAAATGCAGCCACATGGCCCCAAAGGGTTCAGTGCCTGGAGAAAGTAATCCAAAATACTATGGAAGAGAGTAGAAACATCTGAATCAAACAAGTAACACAAAAAACCCTCACCCATCCAAAAGGGAAGAAAGCAGTTGGGTATAAACTCAATTTAAGATGTGCTTCTTTTCACAAGAAACAGTCCTGTTCTTATGTATATTTTTTTTTTACTCAACACACTTGGCTTGTGCTAAAGGAAATGGTCTCTCTCCATAACCCAGCTAGATTCACTTGTCCTAGTGGCTGCTCAATTTAACCCATCTTGCAATGATCACAGCAGCTTCTGCCTACTTGGATCTTAGTTCCCCAAAGTGTTTAGGCCCAGGTTTACATTTAAATCATCTCCTTCCCCTCCATTCTGGAGGAGGCTTCCTGCTCCTGTAATAATTACTCTGCTTTGACAACGGAGAATAAAAAGATGTACTGATTTCAATCAACACTACTTTCGTTAACCATACACCTGCCATCAGTATCACATATCCTTGATGTTAATTAACAGGGAAGACATAAAGCTGTACGACCAGCCTTAGCTCTGGCATTCCCCTTGCAGATGTTAACTGCAGAAGCAGCAGTAGCTGTTTACAATGTTACCCACCTCATTTGTGCTTCTTTTCCCATCACTAGCTTTTGAAAGCTGTTTGACCCTGTTGACTTTGCAGGCGAGGAGCTTTCATGTAATATGTTGACTCTGTTACAGGGATATTAATTTTCAGAAGGAGATGCTAATTGCCTCACTTCGTTGTCCAGTCAAATTCTGATCGTGATGTTAGCAGCCAAGTGCTTGATTTACTGTTTTCTTAAAACAATTTTGGGGGGTGACAGGTAGATTAACAGACACAAAACATAACATCGTAACAATCCACGTGGCTTCCTGTGGGTTTCTCCAAACCAGGGAGAGAGGCAGAAAAGGGCCTGGCAGTCCTTGTGGATGGTAAGATGGACATGAGTCAGCAGTGCACCCATGCAGTGATGAAGGGTGATCACAGAGTGGGCTGCAGAAGCAGAGCCAGCAGGTGAAAGGGGTGATGATGCCCATCTGCTGGGCACTCGTGAAGGTGCATCTGAAGCACTGGGTCCATTTTGGGCACGCCAGTGCAACACAGTTGTTGCCAAACTACAAGAGAGTCCAGGGAAGGACCACTATGGTGGTTAGAGGCTGGAGGACTTGTCACATGAGGAGACGTGAGAGGACCCGGGCTTGTCTAGCCTGAAGAAGAGATGACTGGGAAGGGGGGGACACCTAATTGCAGACTGCCTCTACCTAAAGAAGGGCTATAGGGGAACATAGAGCCAGACTCTTCTCAGAATTGCACAGCTTAAGGACAAGAGGCAACGGGCACAAACTGCAACATGGGAAACACTGATTAGACATCAGAAAATATCCTTCACAGCAAGAGTGGTTAAGCACAGGAGCAGACTGACCAGAGGAATGGTGCTATCTCCATCTCTAGAGATTTTCATAAACAATCAGCCTGATCCTTGTCTGAAGTTAGTCCTGCTCTGAGCAGAAGATTGGACAAGATGACCTCCAGATATCCCTTCCAATCTAAATTATTTTGTCCTTCTACAATTAATAATCGTCTACTACCTAAGCCATCCATTCTCTCCATTTTTATAAAAGCATACTTCATTTTAAGCTTTTATCTACGGATACACATTTGGTGATGCAAAACACCCGTCTGGAAGATAACATATACTTAAAAGTATGTCACGTGTGTGTATAAAGAAGTGCTACAGTATTTGAAATACAGAACCTATGTCACTGTTGCTGTCCCCCATTTCATGCAAAGGGGACATCTGGACTAAGAACCATTACAGCTTTCAGTATGAAAGAACTGCTGCCCTTCAATCTTTTGATTTTTGAATACAAAGAAAATTGTATTCATTTAAGTCGCTGTAATGAATCACTGATGAGTTTCAAATTACTGGCTATGGAGAGCATGACACATTGCTAAGCTCACCCCAGAAGGCATATTCTTGAGCTCAGTAAGAGCAGCAATACGCCAACAGTCAGAAATGAGCAGTCATTTCATTCACAGGAGCCATGACTTAACATTCAGGTAGCGCAGCACTACCTGATGGGGATATCTGTGTCGCGGTTAGCAGCGACCATGCGTTCAGGAAGAGGTGAGCTGTTTCTGCAGTGCGCTGGTATGTGCCTCTTCAGTGAGTCCTCTGATAACACACCATTACTTGGCAGTGCTTACCTTTCAGTTGTTCCCAAAACCATACCTCTGGGTATGGATTTCAGCAAGGAAGCACAGCTGTGGGCATCTGATTATTCAAAAGTTACTAAAACCTGCTGAATCCAAAATAAATCCTCTCTCTTCCGCCCTGTTCTTATTCTTCGGCAGAAAGCCAGCAGAAGGTGCAGAAGGGTAGATGATGTGCAGCGCACTGGGTGCACCAACAGGGCAAACAAAGTATCCCTGGTGTCCCAGGGTGCTCCAGAAAGCCTGGAGGCTCTGACGGATTCCCCAGTACTGGAATTCATTTCTGCTGTGTGGTCACCTTTAATGGTGAGCATCCTGTGGGACATAATCTGGCATAATAACCCAAAGCAGCTGTATCAGTGCTTGCCTTGCAGTCTTTCATGACACAGGCCCCGCCTTCTGTGTCAGACATCCTCCAAATTTGTTCACTGAAGACTGAACAGACATCAGTGTCACTTCTTCTGCCCTCGTGAAATGCTACCCGTGCCCTATAGCTGCAACAGCTCCTTCATCTGTCACACTGATCGGCCTCTGCAAAGGTGTAGCAACAACTCACAACCAAGCCACCCTTCCTGGCTCACCACGATGGTTTCACATTCGTTTTTCCTCATAACTCCTCTAGAGCTTTTGCTGTGATTGAAGTGTTTCTCCAGATGAATGGTTTCTGCTCCTGAGGAGCAGTATGTTTATTTGCCAGCCCTACAACAACATGAGGGGCTTCCAGCAGAGTCTCATAGTGCCTCCAGGATGTTTCCATTGGCTGCAGATTCACCCACAAACTCTACAGCGAACCACCAGTCAAGGCTTCCTGGGGGTAAGACTGCAGACTGATCCTTCAACCATCCTCCTTCGCCTATGACCAGCTGTTCTGCTAGTTCAGAGTCCTGGTGTACGATACTGGGACCTAAACCTTACTGTCCCACTGCTCCAACAGGGGCCCATCCCACCTCCTTCCTTCCCTGATGCCAAGGGCAGGCAGCCAACAATCAAGTTGAGTCTGAAGAAACATGGGGCAGCAGTGGAGAGAGTGTCCTATTCCAGGCCAGAAAAAGTGGAAGCTGGTGCTCGGAGCCACCTAATAGGTATAAGGTCCATTGAGCCAAACTGAACCCTTAAAGAAACCAGCTCTCCGCTGAAGACTACCTTACATTTCATATCATCTATGTGAGCCTAATTTCAGAAATGGCACTGAGAGTACTTATTTTTATTTTTCCCCCCTAAACTTTGTAAAAAGTTCTCTCCTCATAGGATGTTCATATCATTTCTCCACCCAGGATGAGGCTGCATACTTTGACTGATTCACTTTTGTGTTGCCAAGACAGACACAAGCATTTTAAATGCCTCTCCTTGTCAGGACATTTGCTATATAATATTTTGATCA
This sequence comes from Pygoscelis adeliae, assembly GCF_000699105.1. Classification (NCBI taxonomy): domain Eukaryota; kingdom Metazoa; phylum Chordata; class Aves; order Sphenisciformes; family Spheniscidae; genus Pygoscelis; species Pygoscelis adeliae. The sequence goes on along the minus strand of NW_008825268.1, from coordinate 2,238,367 downwards.
AACCTGTAATGTTTCATGTCTGCTGGTGGCAGCTCTCAATTTATCTTTTCCATCTGCTGAGATATGTAACTGTGAGACTACCGTGTCCCTGTTCTCCTGGCATCAGCTCTTTATAAGAGGCACCCTGCAAGTAAATGTTGCATAGCAGTTTGTCTGCCATTGCTGCTGCACCCTTTCCAAGAGGGCTTTTCACGTGGAAGTCAAGCAGCAGTAGGAAGAGAAATCTCGGCAGGGCCAGGGGCATCTGAATGCAGCAGGGTTTCCCTGCAGCATCCCCAGGAGCTTCAACTCTGGCATTATCTGGCGGTACATTTTCAAATTCTTTTCATACAACCACTGGCAAATTCAAGAAGCCTGCCTTCTATCCCAAGCACATCTGGCACTCAGGCCACACACTTGGCAAACAGACTGATGGCCTTCTGTCTTGGAGCGTAAGTGCCTCAAGTACATCCTGATTGGCATCAACATGCAGAAATTCCTTCTCCCTTCAAAAAAAAAAAATAGTTAAGATCAGAATGTAGTGGTAATTTCCTCCATTTTCTGAAAGGCTGTAAAAAATTACTGGCTCCATGGAGCCGTTCTCTTTCAAAACTGTCATAATGTGGCTTGGAATAATCCTGGAAGGGTGCCCAGACCCACGTCCAGCTGCATCCTGCATTTCAGTACAAGCATTTGCATACAGGCTGGTAATTGGCATGCAGCTGGTTTTATGCCAGCTCCAGCAATTGCATAACCTAACTAATCTTTTTTCTGGGCTCAAAAGAGGAGTCTGTGTCTGCTGAGCTTAAAATTTCTATATGGGATCTGTTCAAGTACGCTCTCACATTTCTATGCCACGTTGTTAACCTCTCCTGAGATACGGTGTCGACTCTTCGAAGAGGAATTTTAATTGAAATTTGTCTGAGGTGGGAAGTGCCTATGCCTATCCCTGGCTGTCCTGTACTGAAACTGTGCGAATGACATGCTGAAAATCCTCCTCCTGCACAGAGGACTGTGAAGTGACGCTTCTTTGGCTCCTACGAGCCGTAAGATGCCCTCCCAGCGCTGTGGCTGGGGACAGCCAGAGAGCCAAAAGAAGCCCTGTAAAACTGCGGAACATGCATGTTAATCACAGCAATCAGTAAGGCCTTTGTAAGTTAATGAGTTTGATAAGGTCTGAGCCTCAAGTACCCCAACTCACATTTTTTCCTCTTTTACTTCTATAATTGCTAAGAAGTCACTGTCAGTCCTGCTTCTTGCTTTGGCATGCACACTAAATTCAGGTTTCAAATCTGATGGGATGTCAGGGAACCTGTCCATGCGTCAAAATGAAAACCCCTGCTAACTGTTCGAATGCGTTCCTGCTAACTGTTCTCCCTCCCCAAAACTCACATGCTTTCTGTGATTGTCATGTTTGACCAAATCCTTTTTGACCTTAATTATGCTCACGTTCTGTGCATCTATTATAAGGTAATAGTGAAACAGTGGCAACAACTAAAATGCAGCTGTTACATAAAAAAATTCAGAATTCAGGCCAATTTTCCGTAAACTATTAACCTCAAACCAGATGCTTAGGTGAGGAAATAAGCCCATGTGAATTCATGCCAAAATAACCACTTTGGATAGTGGGAGCTAAAGCAACGGGTGACAAGGCCCTAAGGACAAGGGATGGTTCAGGGTTAATTAATTCACTTCTTTGAGACTACCATCTCTCTCCTCAAGTGTTCTCCAGGTCTTCTGCCCGCTCTTAAATACGAGCCCTTCTCATCTCCAATCCGAATTTTATAAACACCTCATCCTACACATCTAGCTTCTCAAAAGCCACAATGAAATCATCCTCTTCTTTCTTTCCATCAATATTTTGATTGTAACCAACACGGTTGCATTCTCCCAACACACCTCTTTCTTCTCCCAGCAGATGAATTACACTGAACCCGAGCTGCTCTCAGTTACGATGCAGTAGATCAAGAGTGACGCTGTGGCCTGGAGTGACATGGAGATAACAATGCAGTGAGATCTATGCCTCCATTAACAAAGGACATGCTCTGCTCCCAGTAGTGGCTTGTCACATGGTGGACAGCCCCTTTTCTAACTTGTTTCTGCTCTGTACCCATGCAACCTTGGCAGGAACGAGGGTTGCTTTCCTTGTCATATTTGATAGCAGAATACACTTTCTTCCCGGAAAAAGGATCAGTTTGCTTCCAGCATTCTACTGCTCTGCAGTTAAACTAGTCCAAACAGCTTCTGTCCTCAGGCAGTGAAAGCACACAGTTTGTCCTTGTCTACACTCAAGCTAAACTGCAGCTGGCACTGATTGATGATATTTATTTCAGTGAGATCATTTTTAACAATGTAGACAACAGGAGGGAAGAGTAAGTGCCCAGACTCACCAATTCTGTCGTACTAACTGCTATCCTTAGTATTAAGAAGGAGTCTTAGTAATTTTTTGCCAAAGAGCTTCCCAAAAAACCCTATGCAAGAGAGGGAGAGCACACAAACAGACCACGGGCTGTGAACAGTCGCTGAGGGTGAAACAAAGCAGCTGTTCTCCCGGCTTCAGGGCTTAGCTTGGTAGGGTTCAAGCCTGAATCTCTGCCCCTGTGTTGCCTCTGGTTAGCTTTGTGGCTTTTCTTACCATAGCCTTTTGAGGTCGATGCATCTCAGACACAGTTTATAAATAAATAAACAATCGTAAGAGAGATCCTGAATGGTTATTTCTCTCTCAGTCCACTGAGTGCTGTGCCCCAAAACTCAATAAATGTTGGTAAAGGGACGGGAATATTCATCCAATCAAATATAGGGGGAAAACCATATTCTTCTGAGTTACTATAACTCCTTATTTGGCTTTAATAGCCTGTCTTTCTCTTGAGCTTCAGAAGTTCTTGCTCAAATGCACAGGCAGTCAGTGTAAGGCTGCAGAAGTTATATACCTGGCTATTTCTGGTCTTCAAAGGCTACAAAACAGCTGTTGGTTGGCAAGAGCAATTAATTAACAAAATTGAAAAGATGGTTCCTCTTCACAAAGGCTTGGATGAAGCAGGGGAGGCGGAGACGACTCCAAGAAAGTCAAGCCTTGTGAAGGCTTGTAAGCTGTGTGCCTCTGGGCAAATTCCCAAGGCTGAAATCTCAATGAATTTAATGGTTCTTAATTCCACAGGATTTCTAATTACAGCCAAGAGAAGGTAATGAGATGTGATGTAAATGTTTAAATGAAAATAAAGAAAATAAAAAGCCTGTCAAATTTACTAGCCAGTCTCCCAGACACAGCTCCCCGCATGCCAAGCACCCGTGCGGGTGCTCAGAGCAACTAGCTGATTCCACAGACACAGTGACAGGAGAGGAAAATAAAATGAGTCCCCAACCATCTTCCTCACACCTCATTAGATGCTATCTCCTAACGAAGAAGGCCTTCTCTTTCAGTCTGCCTCTATAGGGTCTGACAAACTTCGGTGGCTACAACAACCTGCATCCTGGAGTCTCCCTATGTTCGTAGGAAAATCTCCTCCTTCCCATCCCAAATCTCCCCATATGCCAGCTCCCTGCTCTTCTCCAGGGTCTTCTCCTGGCTTTGGGGCTCGCTCACAGCCTCCCTGCTGGCTCCACCCTGCCCTCCAAAAGCATACGGGCACAGCACTGAGGGGTCTCAGCCAGGGCCATGTCAGTCCCAGAGCACTGCAGGGAAGCAGCCTTCCTCCCCCTGCCCCACTACCACCTTCCTCCCTTTGCCTCACCGCAGCCTCTGCCGTGGAGCATGTGGCACCCACACAGGAGCTGCTGCTAAATCACCCTCCCCTGTGTCACCCTGCACACTTCTGCCTGTTCTCTGAGCTGCAGAAGACAGCAAAAGCCTAGTGGCCTCGCCTGCAGAGAAAAGAGGGAGTTTGTTAAATGCCATCACCAATGTCTCACCTATCCTATTAAAAGCTGTCATTTTCCCGTCACAAGCTCGAATGAAGATTCCCACTCCTGCAGGGTGAGGGGTCCCTACGGTAATTTGGGGAATCCCGGTGCTGCAGAGCACATCAGACAAGAGGACAGAGCAAAGGCGGGTAACTCCATGGAGCACTTCGCAGGGAAGGGATAGGAAAGAGCAGTTAGGCTAGGCAGTGTGGTGTGAGCAAAATCTATCAGGGTTTTAAACCTGTTAATCACTGGCTTTCATTTTTTAACATACACAAGGATCTTGCCCTTCCCTTTTTCCCCTGTTTTACACCATTTGAGAATCAAATTCTTAGAAAAGGGTCCTGTGAATGACCCATGGGTCAGATGGAAACATTTATGTATCACTAGCAAGGGACAAGCAAACAATCCCTTGAGTACCCACTATCCCTGCAGACACAAGCACCTGCAGAGAAATCCCACCAGGAGCCAAGCCTGGGGTGCAAAACAGTGGCACAGGATTGCTGGCCATCCCCACTGACATGCCAGACGGTGTACCCCCATTATGCAGCAGCTTGCAGGACTGCCTCCAGCCCCTCTGCCTCTGGGCTAACCCCAGGAGGGGAGGAAGGAGGTAAAAAAGGCTCCAAGTGTCACAGCATAAAATTCGACCTTGGTCTTCTGGGCAGAACCATTAGCACAAATCACAGCCTGCGCCTGAACAAAACCATCTCCTTGCACATAGAAAGAAGGGAAATTCCTAAAACATGTAACACGTACAAACCTCTGATGCTGTACCAGAGCAAGAGGTACCATACGCAGAGGCATGTCTGAGTGATCTCTGGAAACGACACTGCTGGTATATGTGCATTTTGGGAAGAGCTAGTACTCTCAGATGAATTGGACCAACATCCGCCTAAAACCATATTGGTAATTATGGACTTAATTATAGCTTTGGGGCTTTTTTTTTGGATTTTTAAGGCACTGGGTTTTTTTGCAAGCAAAGTTTCCCCGCTGCTGACTGTGTCAGTCTCCTGTCTCAGCACCCTTCTAACTTACTACCAACTCAATGGTTTAACAAAACTCCCACTGGGGCACTGAACGGGGTGCACGTGTGTTGCCAACTCTGGTCTGCAGTTTTTAGATGTTTGGTTGTTTCTCACTCAAAAGCTGCCAGGTGCTTTCCAGGGAAGCTTAGGATTGCTAAGAACAGTAGAAGGAATTTTTGCAAACAACAAACAATATTCCTTCTCCCCCTTTCCCAAGGAAACACCGTGGTTTGATGAGAGGAGGCACGTTCTTTATGCTGAGGCTCGGTGTTCAGGCCTAGCACAGCAACACTGCATAGGTCGCCGCCAAAGCAGATCCCAGCTGAGGACGTGCAAGAGGGGAAGGACATCATCTCCACTGCATCCATCTCTTCTATGAATTTGCCTTGTGTGAGACTGTCTCTGAAGGGGTAGGCTGAGTAGTTGGGGAAGGAAGAGTTGGGCCAGAGCAAGAATTTGGGTAAGCAAGCTCGTCTCAGGCTCATCTCCCTCCTCAAGCTCTGTAAAGCACTCCACCTGCATGAATGTCAGTTCAGCCTGAGCTAGCTCAAGCCTTGCCCCTTCCCATATTGTGAACAGAGGAGAAAATGTCCTTGACTGCCTGCCAACACTTGTCACAAAAGGACAAAGTACCCAGGGCTCCAGCAGGCACTCCGAGATCTCTGGATTCACACATTTACTGGTCTGGGATGCAAAATGTAGCAGCTCTAAGAGTATGCTGTCAGCGTCGTCAGGACCTGATGGCCGCTGCCGCAGGTGCTGACACCTCTCTTGCACTTGCTCTTCTTCACCTGCTTCTGAGTTATGGAAGAGGTGATTTAAGTCCAAACAAGTTTGAACCTGAAGTTTCTGTTCACAGTTGCCTAAAACCTGACATGGAGATGATAGCTGGTTCCACAGAGAAATGCAACCGCTAAAACACCAGCTGCTTCTCCCAGGTACAGCATGCACCATACTGAACACAACCACTGCAGCAGGCTGAACTCTCCTGGATGCTGCCCACTCCCCCTGTACCACACAGTATCTTGGTAACTGTGTCTTACTCAGGAGCCAAATCCTCTATTTTACCTCTCTGGCAGAGCAGACAGAAATCAGAAGTCCTAGCAGCTCTAACCTGCATCTAATTCTCAGCGTGCCCTGTTGAGACTTGAACTCACATCCTTCAAAAGGGCAGTGCCAGAAGGCCACAGTAGCACCCCTACTGTAAATTAAACCTACCATGTGGCATATAGGTACTTGGAGGGGTCTTAAATCTCAGCTAAGAAAAAAACATAGAAGTACTCACTGCACTCATTTACAAGAAGACAGGAGGAGAATATGACCACACATCAAACACACAGGAGAACAACCTTATGATGATGAAACAACCACCTATAACTACAAATTTAGGTGATTTTGATTCCTTTTCAGAAATAATTAACCTTTCCTAGCATATGAAATGTTTCTTGCCAGACAAGAATAAACAGGAGACTAAATATGTCTCAAAGCTGGGAAAAAAAAATTCAGATCTTCTGTTCAGTTATGGGGTTCCTGTACATTTTCCCTTTAAACCCATAACTCAGTTTTATATTTACTTTGTTAATTAAAACTGGGATTTATTAAATTTGTAACTTAAAAATCCAATAAAGAAGAAGCCACCGTAGGCAAAAGCATTTCCCTTGGTATAGCTGTTATAGTAGGCTATCAATCAGCTATGAACACGGATACACAAATTGACTCTGCCTATCAGAAAATGATAAAACAACATCCCACTGATGTAGGAAAGTTTTGCTTATCAGCAGCATGTGACATTATTCCACAAAATACAGAATGATCTTCCATACAGGCAAATTCAAGGATAAGGTCTATTTCCTCTGAGGCACTCCCTATGCTATAGTATTATTATTCCAGTAATACCTATCTCAGAAATTAATTCAATGCAAGTATCCTGGATGCAGAGAAGTTGGAGTAGATAGCATTCTATTCATAAGGGATACCAAAAACATGCTGTTCTTCATCTCAGACTTTCTTCCAGTGATTTTGAACTGTTCATTAAATAACCAATGCTTTTTGCCTGAGCAAGCAAGACACTGGACCAAAAGGAAACCCTAAGGGGAAATAGTGCAAACCTGCCCTGAGAGCTTTCATGTGCTTCCCGTTACTAAGGGGTATGACGAGCACTTGTTCAGGATGAATATATCACTGGGCTTTTCTGAAGAGCCTGTTGGGCTAGACAGGAGGTACAGCAGAAACTGGATGGGATGTTAAAATGCATTTCTTCTGTGCTCTTCCCTCACTGCTTGAAAAATACATAAGAAAGAGAAAGGAGTCTTTAACATTTAACCTTGCTATATATTTGCAGAAGCATGTACTGACTTCAGAAGTTTCTGTTTGTTTGTTGATTCATTGTGCAATTAACCTTACGACTCAATGAATTGCTAAAAAACCCTGTGTATGTGTCAGTGCTTTTCTAAATAAAATACATTCAGGGTTCTTAAACGGTATCATACTAGCAACAGTAAAAAATAAAGCCTAGCTTAATTATACAATTTATTACAGTAAATATTTAGGACTGAATATGGCTTTTGTGTGGTACTAAACAGTGGTAATATGTAAGAGATGAAACTTGTAATGAACCTTACCCATTCTCTTGCATGAAAAATTAACATTTAGGCTTAGAGTTTCTTCAATCTCCATGCAAGTAAGATTTCTCAAAGACTGCAAACATGTTTTGCTGTAGCTCCCAAATGTCTTCCTTTATTTCCTGTGATTGTTTGCGCAAGTAAATTCCTGCTCAAGGGAAAATCAGAACATCTCAGATACCCACATAAAAGAGCCTGTGTATCACTTTAAACCATGTGGATGACCTGAAATGTGTCTCTCTGTCTATTTTGGCATATGGGAGTTTCAATCACTCCACCAAGGACCAGAAATGAACGCCACGATCAGCATGACCAGCCACCATGCCCTTCAAATAACAACTAGATTTAACTCCACAGCAATAGTTTTATCAGCACCTCCTAGCTAAACCTGACCAGCAAAAATATCTATTGTGCTATTTTGGTTGAAAGATAAAATCATGTTATAAAAAAGAAGTTTTGCAGTGATACACCAACAGGGCATCAACTTGGCTGCAAACTACTCCAAGCTGCAGTTACATGAAGTACAGGTCCTTCCGTATTCTTGATCTACTGGATCTCACGCCTATTTGCGCAGCTGAGGAACACAACCTCTTACCATTTCAAATGTTCCTTGCAGTATTTTGATTTGAAACGAATACAAAATAATCCTGGGTCACTTGAAAGTATTTCTATCACCACTAAAGTTTTTATTTGCTGAAATGTATCAGTGCTCGTATGTATTATTAATATATTACTTATTAGTACAAAGTGGACTTGAAGGCCAATAAATGGAGTGACCCATTTAAAGGCCAATAAAATGCACCAAGGCAAATAAAAATACAAGAAACTCATGTCAATTTTAAAATAATCAAGGCCTTCAGGAAAACAAATACCCAAGTAACTGCCATTCCTCAACTGTTTCTTAGTGAAGATAACTTAGTGACTCAGCTCCCAGCCTGGCAATTGGAAACTGGCAAAGTACTTGATTGATATGGTAACAGTACTTAAATTAATGAATCAAGGAGATTCAAGATTATATTCTCCTATAATCAAGGAGAAAAACCTAGAAAGGGTCTAGGTGGCTTGTTATTACACCACAAAAGAGTTGATTTGTTTTGATTTCAGTTGTGCCTCAGTATCACAGAATCATAGAATCACAGAATAGTTTGGGTTGGAAGGGACCTCTAAAGGTCATCTAGTCCAACCCCCCTGCCGTGGGCAGGGACATCTTCAACTACATCAGGTTGCTCAGAGCCCCCTCCAACCTGACCTGGAATGTTTCCAGGGATGGGGCATCCACCACCTCTCTGGGCAACATGTGCCAGTGCTTCACCACCCTCAGCGTAAAAAATGTCTTCCTTAGATCTAGTCTAAATCTACCCCCCTTTAGTTTAAAGCCATTCCCCCTTGTCCTGTCGCAACAGGCCCTGCTCAAAGTCTGCCGCCATCCTTTTTATAAGCCCCCTTTAAGTACTGATAGGCTGCAAGAAGGTCTCCCCGAAGCCTTCTCTTCTCTAGGCTGAACAGCCCCAACTCTCTCAGCCTTTCTTCACAGGAGAGGTGTTCCATCCCCCTGAGCATTTTCGTGGCCCTCCTCTGGACCCGCTCCAACAGGTCCGTGTCTTTCTAATGCTGAGGGCTCCAGAGCTGGACGCAGTACTCCAGGTGAGGTCTCACCAGAGCAGAGTAGAGGGGCAGAATCCGCTCCCTCGACCTGCTGGCCACGCTTCTTTGGATGCAGCCCAGGATATGATTGGCCTTCTGGGCTGCGAGCACAAATGCTGAAAAGAGCTGGTGGTGTTAGAAATTGCCTTGTAATGGTTCCTGTCACCAAAAGCATGTTCTTTGTGGCCTTTGCACCAGAAATACCATGGGCAGATTGCTGCCAGTTTTGACTTCTGGACTAGAAACCTCACAAGTCTGCCAAAACCAGTGTTAAGCAAGAAGCCTTATAATGTCAAATACTGTAGCTGTAGCATTCCTATTTTAAACGTGCCGTCTTCAGGGATACTTGGAATGGATTTCAGATCTCCCTGGGCTGAAGTTTTGCTAAGTGAGTGCATATAAGGGAGAAGGAGAAAATAGGACATTTTATGAGCTTTGAGTTTTGTTTTGTTTTGCTTCACTTTATTACCTAAAAATCTCTGGTCATAAATAAGTAGGTACAGTGTTTGATCCAGCAGTCTGTAGAAAGTAGGAATCAATGGGAGCTTCATTCTGGAACTGCATCTGAGAGACACGAGAGGAGAGGCAGCAGCGCTTGCATGGTGAGCTGAAAGTACACCATGTTACTGGCGGGGAAAGAGGAACTGGATCTTTCATTATTGACCGTATTATTGACTCCAGCATCTGGGATGTGTTTCATGGACTTCAGATTTTATCTTAGTCTTTTAAATCTAACACTCTGCATCCATTGAGGAAAAGGCAGCTTCCACAAAATGCGGAGCCTGCACACAGTAGTGTTTCTGCACGAGCTGGTAGAGCGGGGTGCCTCAGTCATTTGGGTCTTTGCTCCCACTGCTGGAAACGTACAGAGCAGAGTGAGGACTTGAGCAACACAGCAAAGCTAATTCAGTGCCAGGGCTCTTAGTTGGCCTCTGGCAGCAGAGTGATGGCAAGAGAAGAAGCAAATTACATCAAATTGCTTGTGTGATTCTGTTGTGTGTCCATATATTTTTGGCAGATGTGGTCTGAATGGATCCTTTCTGTTACAATGTGTTGATCATGTAATCTGCCTGGATTATGGGAAGGGGAGGTGTTAGAGTTTGAATCCTGTGGGTTTCTCCTGTCTGGATAATACAAATGCGGAGTCTTTCAAAGCTCCAAGTGCCTGCACAACTGCCCTTTTCTCTCCCTTTTTGTTTTTGGTAGCTACAGGTTGCTGTTTATGCTTGTGGATATAAATAAACTAAAGAAAAGTGTAACATTTGATTTTAAAGGCTTAGGTATCATATTTCGTTTGCATATTTGATAAAAGGCATGGGTTTGCATCCTTTGAAAAATACACTTCTGGCAGGGCTTATGAAGTTTTGGAGTTTTTTTGACCAGTGATATTTACTCTTTGAATACAGTGGAACACTAGATTATTAAGAAAACCAGGAATTGATCCAACAATTTATGAAGATAGCAACACTGGCATGTATAAGTGTGTTTCATCTAGTCCTTTTGTTACAGCAACAGTGACATCTTAAACTGGAAAGGTTTTGGCAGAAGTTCCCAAGCACTAGGTGTTTCTTCATTTTGTTGTTATTTCTCCATTTGTTTTTAATGAGAACCTCTGGCACTCTGACAGATGCCTTCTGTTTGCTACTCCAGAGAGCAGGCAAGCCCCTTGAGAGCTTGGCAAGACAAGAAAGTGGATCTGTGACAGGTGCTAGAGCAAAGGACATCATATCTATACCAAGGTTATCTCTACAATATGAATCCCATATAGAAGTAAAGCTTTGGAAAAGACCGCTTGCCTGAGTTTACCAAAGATGGGCATTTAAGCCCGTGCCTTAGGCTGCTGTCCTAAATAAACTTGTACTTGTGTCTTCTCATGTCATTTTACATCCTCAACAACTTTTAAATTAGATCAAATCCATTTATCTTTTTTACTTGCTTAGACTTTTTAGAAGAATGATTTTTCATTCTTCTCAGACAGCTGAGTTGGAAATGGACTTTTGAAGGATGATGGTTCTGCCAGTGACGGAGAAATATGAAGTGTCAGGGCCTGGTGATATATCTTCCAGTTAGTCCAGCTTTCTCTGTGGGAAGCTGGCAAAAGGCCAATTGCAATGAGCCCTGAAATATTCCCCAAAGAGAGCCTGCGGCTCCACCGGAGTCCATTGAAAGATCCCATCCCTGAGAAGAGGCACCATGCTAGTGGGTCAAACAGGTGTGGTGTAAAATCCATCATAAATGAAAATACTGCATGCTTTCATAGATTTGTGATTGTGCTAAGTGCTCAGAAACATTTGAGAACAGAATTTGAAGTCGCTGAGGAAAGGGAACAGTTTTCAGAGAGCTCATTTTGACATATAAATCCATCAGTTCATTTTTTATCTGCACCAGATCTGAGTGGTTCTGAAATTCTGGTCTGCAAACTGGTTGCCACTAAATAGTCAGCAACAGCCTTCAGGGAGAGGCAACTGAAATTTTCTATAGGTTTCACATGTCATAAACTTGCAAACTCTGGGATTTATCATTAACCAAGTTGGCAATTTAATGGAAACTGCTGTGTGCATAAAGAGATGAAAGTCCCTATAACACGAACCACAGTTAGTAAACATAGAATCATGGAATAGTTTGGGTTGGAAGGGACCTTTAAAGGTCATCTAGTCCAACCCCCCTGCTGTCGGCAGGGACATCTTCAACATACATTCATGTGCTGCTGAAGAGCAGCATAAAGCAAATCCAGCCAGGAAGACAGCTTCATCAGGGGCCCAACTGAAGTGCCTCTATGCAAACGCACGTAGCGTGGGGAATAAACAAGAGGAGTTAGAGACGTGCGCACGCCTGCAGGGCTACGACCTTATTGGCATCACGGAGACGTGGTGGGATGGCTCCTACGACTGGAGTGCTGGGATGGAGGGATACAGGCTCTTTAAGAAGGACAGGCAGGGGAGACGAGGAGGGGATGTCGCCCTCTATGTCAGTGACCAGCTGGAGCGCATGGAGCTCTGCCTGGGGATGGATGAAGAGCCGAATGAGAGCTTGTGGGTCAGAATTAAAGGGAAGGCAGGGATAGGTGACATTACGGTCAGGGTCTGCTACAGGCCACCCGACCAGGAAGACCAAGCAGATGAGGCCCTCTATTGACAGATAGGAGCAGCCTCACGCTCACAAGCCCTGGTCCTCATGGGGGACTTCAACCATCCCGATATCTGTTGGAGGGACAACATGGCAAGGCATAAGCAATCCAGGAGGTTCCTGGAATGCATCGATGATAACTTCCTTCTCTAAGTGGTAGAGGAGCCAACAAGGAGAGGTGCTATGCTGGACCTTGTTCTCACCAG
>NW_008825268.1:2203867-2222904 GCF_000699105.1 Pygoscelis adeliae | reverse complement strand
TCCAGAGGAGGGCCACAAAAATGATCAGGGGGATGGAACACCTCTCCTATGAAGAAAGGCTGAGAGAGTTGGGGCTGTTCAGCCGAGAGAAGAGAAGGCTTTGGGGAGACCTTCTTGCAGCCTATCAGTACTTAAAGGGGGCTTATAAAAAAGATGGCGGCAGACTTTTGAGCAGGGCCTGTTGCGACAGGACAAGGGGGAATGGCTTTAAACTAAAGGGGGGTAGATTTAGACTAGATCTAAGGAAGAAGTTTTTTACACTGAGGGTGGTGAAGCACTGGCACAGGTTGCCCAGAGAGGTGGTGGATGCCCCATCCCTGGAAACATTCGAGGTCAGGTTGGAGGGGGCTCTGAGCAACCTGATGTAGTTGAAGATGTCCCTGCCCACGGCAGGGGGGTTGGACTAGATGACCTTTAGAGGTCCCTTCCAACCCAAACTATTCTATGATTCTTCTATAATTCTTTCTTTTCATTTCCTAGTACACACCAATGAACAACAAAAGAAGTTAGAGCTGCAGGATCACAAGATCATGAGAAAACACTCAAAATCTACAATGAGTAGTTTCCACATGGGACTTCCCTTCTCCCTCTACAATTCAGATTAAATTTTAAACTCTGAAGCAATTAAAATAGCCTCCTGAAATGTCAGCAGTGACAAGAATATGGGTGTGTGTATAGTCAGGAACTCACCTCCTCATCAAAATGAGGCCCCTCTTGGCAAGTTTTGTCAACAGGTGATGTACAACATTTTCCTAATGTTACAGCTGACTGAAGTAATTAAAACTTGTAAGATTTTGATTTCTTGATTAATCACAGGCATAAGTAGTTACAGTTTGCTCACTGATTTTATCCTTTGTTTAGGACTATGCATAAGAGAGGTAGCAACACAAGAAATTAGTTACTTATTGCAGCTCAGAAAGAGGTGAAACAGCTGATCCATTCAAGGAAACAGATGTTCTTCTAAGTACTTGTAAAACCGAGTTGAAGCCATCTGGTCTCAGTGCTTTGTCACTTGGAAGATGTGATACTGCATTCTCTATTTCCTCTCTTGATATTGCCGATTCTAACTGAGGTTTCTATTCCTCCGAGGGTCATGGGGTCTTAAGTTTCTCCCAGAAATTATGCTCTAGTTCAAAAGTGCCATTTTCCAATATAAAATGAAGTTTAAACAAAAATGAACAAAGACCCCTGTCACCTTCTCATTCCCTGTATGCCCCAGAGCTGGTACCACCAGTGAAATTGGAAAGGGATAGCTAAATATCAATAACAGATTGACTTTTTCTCCAAAGCTCAAAGTCTGCTTTTGCACTTCAGTTACAGTTGACACTTTGTGGTCTTGACACCACAAGGCTGGGAAGCAATGAACTTTGGTTTGCAAAGCCCAGAGAGTTATTTTAAGACCTTCTGCTCTGTGTCTAGGCCGCCCCTGAACACTTTTGGCTGCCAGGGCTGTCCTAGCGGAGGTTATTATCTCGTACCAGATTCCTCTTTCGCAGGGATTCCTCGTGTGGTATAACACTCCCAGGGCAGCCCTACCCTTCACCTTCCCATACACCCACTAAGGGTTATCAGAGATAAAAGCGTTGTGGAGATGACTGTTGTGGCTTGCTAGGATTTGGCTACCATCTGGCCCACTGGAGGCCATCAACATGCAGCTTTAATCAGAGCATCTCTGAAACCAGGAGGACCTGGCATGCCATTATTTTATCAGTGCTGGGGCCTTAGCACAGCTGAGGATCATGTTTCAGTCCATGGAGCCATGCTGATCTACAGCATTTGCAAATTCAGCCTTACATCTTTTGTTTTGCCCTTTAAGCATATATTTTTGCCTTCCAATACACTCGCCCTTCTCTGTGATAGCTCACAAGTCACCACTCAAGAAAAAGATGCTCCATGAGGATAAATGCCAACTGCCCTTTAGAGATACTTGTTATAAAGCAACTTTGATGCTGGATGTTCCCTGCATTTGTTCTGGAAGTGGACTCTGACTCAGGACTGCATTACACCTGGTGACATCGGAGGCAGTGCTCCACACATTTACTTTTTTCAATACGCTACGCTCGGAACGGTGCTTTTGATTTCTGTTTTTTTTTACAATTGAATGGGCTATGCAAAATAAGCGTCAACCTAATGGTTCATAAAAACACTTTTCTGGAGAACAAATGTTAACTGTTCATCATGACTGAACATGAAAAGTTCCTGCTTTGGATGCGCACAGGCTTCATAGGCAGGGTTGCACGAAAAGGCCATTTGGAAGTTGGAGTTCGCATCACGCTGCCACCTGCAAAACATCCCTAACAGTCCATTCCCAAAGTGCCTTCTCTGGGCTAACTTCAAGTAAATTGGGACAAAGAATTTTTGACACTTCTGAAGTCTGTATCATAGCCTAGGCAGTCTTTATTATTGAAAAAATTTCCTACCAAAATTTTTCTGTGCCCAGTTTATTCTGTTGCTTCTAGATACAGTTCATTCCCTGTGCCTGGGCTTTTTCTGTCTAAATTAAAGCAAAGAAACAAGCTAAGCTTTCATTGCTGCGGCATTCACAGCCCTCCACAGTATTTCATGCAAAATTGAAGAATTTCCAAATCTGGATTCTTTTTGAGTTGGAAAAGTTCTACCAACATGAAGCATTTTCTAATATTCCCTGCTGCCACCCCATTTCTGTAATGGCAGGCTTGCCTCCTTTGTAGTTTCATATAACAAACCAGAACAAAAACCACGGCATGTCAGGACTAGAAGTGTTGCCCATGTATTGAGAACATGCTGCTGTTCCCACATGAGTGCATATTGTTTCAGAAGAGTTTTGATGACATGGTGTCAGAAATAAACCAGCAGAGAGATTGCTCCTGTCAAGTAATCACAAATACCTAATTTTAGTGCTGCAGGATGTTTCAGCTCTAACAAGCCCCCGGATCAACCAAAGCAAAAGCTGTACCGTTGTAGTCTCTGCCCCTGCAGAGTTTAGGAAGAACAAGGTGAAATCTAAGGTGGACTGAGGTTGCTGGTAGAAAGGATCTGTGCAGAGTGTCAGATTTTCGGCCTCTCAAGAGTCAAAAAAGCTGATGAGCGTCCCTTGAGAATGCCATGTATTGTGTGTATTGTGCCCAGTTGTAGCTTCCTCTAGGAAAGTGGATTGGAGAGGTTGTGGTAAAAGTCAAAGGCTTCATAATATAAAAATGCTTTTCTTGGATGCCCATGGAATTTAGCAGAATCCTGCAAAATATTAGGAGACGTGGGCTTGGATCTGGTGGCCCGTCCAAGGCCTCCCCAGACTCCAGTGGTGCATCATGTGCTGCAGACCCCAATGGAAGGGGAGATTTTACCATTATTATGCAGTTTGCGTGCTCACTTCTCATGGCAGAAGGGAGCACATTTGGGATGAACTCCTCATTAACTTTTTCAATGTTATATGACAGAAGATTCAAATTCAACAAATCACCCCGATGACAATGAGATGATTAATTCCTGAAATCTATTATAACACCGGGAAGAAAAAAAAAGGATGTAGGAAACTTGACACTCTTAGAAGAGAATGTCTCTCCTAAACCAAGAAATGGTGGAGGCAAATGAAAAATTCTTACACAAACAACAGAAAAGCAAAAGCAGCTGATAAAAAGGCATAATCATACCTACTTCCATGTGATTAAATGCTTAGCCAGAAGCACAAAGGTCTAGATCCTCTCTCAGAAATACCAGACCAAAACAGTGAAAGATCTGATAGACAGAGAGCAGTGTAAAACAGGTGAGATGAAAAAACACCGAAAAGGCAGAGAGTGCAAGATGTACTGCTCTTTTTAGGCTTATCCACATGTGGTAAATGGTAAAGTAAGTTTTGCTTATTTGTAGTGGACAGCCGAATTCTAAAATAAACATAACTGATAACTGTTGTTTTATTTATTAGCTAGGCACTCACCAGCAATTGATCAACAATCGACCAATATTCAGTATGTAGTACATCTCTGGGTACGACTGCACCACAAATAAAGACATTGATGTACTTTTCTGGGTGCTTTACAGTGAAAACAGTAAAGCTATAGTGAAAGAACAGAGACATTGTCATGGTTTAACCTCAGCTGGCAACTAAGCACCACGCAGCCGCTCGCTCACTCCCCCCCACCCGGTGGGATGGGGGAGAGAATTGGAAAAGCACAAGTGAGAAAAACTCGTGGGTTGAGATAAAAACAGTTTAATAATTGAAATAAAATTATAATAATAATGATATGATAATAATAATAATACACAAAGCAAGTGATGCACAGTACAATTGCTCACCACCCACCGACCGATGCCCAGCCAGTCCCCGAGCAGCGGCCCCCCCGGCCAGCTTCCCCCAGTTTATGTACTGAGCATGACGTCACATGGTATGGAATGTCCCGTTGGCCAGTTTGGCTGTGCCCCCTCTCAGCTTCTTGTGCACCTCCAGCCTTCTCAGTCGGTAGAGCATGGAAAACTGAAAAGTCCTTTACTAGTGTAAGCACTACCTAGCAACAACTAAAACATCGGTGTGTTATCAACTTTGTTCTCATCCTAAACCCAAAACACAGCTCTGTACCAGCTACTAGGAAGGAAATTAACTCTATCCCTGCCGAAACCAGGACAGACATCTACACAGCCAGGCACAGGTCAACACTGACTGCTGGATCCTACAACCTGGGAACAGAAAGCAGGGACGTTTACACAAACCTCTCGGAAGATTTGGCCAAAGCAATAAACCAGTGCAGGAATTTTATGTGATGGCATTTCCAGGAACTCCCAGGCTGGCCATCCCAGCAAGAAATATGGGTATTCTGTTAGTTTTACTACTACTAACACTGTGTAATTACACAGGGCTCACCTGATATAAAAACATTAGGAGATATAGGCTTGGCCAAAGTCCCAATGAACTTCAGTGGTGCAGCATGAGGACCAGACCCCCAAAGGAATGGAAGATTTTTATCATTAGTATATATTTACAAGCTCTTCTGACAAATCCCGCCGCATCCAGAGAGTGCCAAAATAGCTATGTTAATTCTATTTGCCTGATACTGTTTTCTGCACTAACTAGTTTGGCCAATGGAATATCTCGACCACATAGGACTGAACTGCTGAAGGATGGAGATAAATCTATGAGTGATATTTTGATTTGGGATTAAAACATTAGTATTATCTGGCCTAGTTTCCTGAACCAGTAAGTGAAGATGTTGTTTTAGATCAGAGAATAATCCAGCTGTAGAGCTGCTACAGAGAGAAAACATGGGAAATGGTTTCATAACCATGTTACGTGAAGACTGCAAGACCTGTTTTCAGGGGATTTGAAATTCTGAAGTCTGACTTCATTGTCTTTTAAGCTGAAAGTAAAAAATTTAAATTCCTCTGGCAAAAAGTTCTCTTTCTCAGCTTACTTGAAGCATTTCATTTCAGCAAATGTAAATATTTCCTTTTGATTTGCCCTTAGAAAAATTTAATACATATTACAAAGGAAAATATTCAAAGCAAAACCTATTTTTAAAATGAAAAGCTGAAATAGTGCATTGTCAGAGTCAGGAAATTCCCAAAGTAACTTCTGCTGAAACAGCCTCCTCTACAAAATCATTTCACTTCTGAAAGAGGCACATTTTGTCACTGAACACGGTTCGGTTGCAGCTTTGCCAACCAGGTCCCACTTACACGTCTCATGCATTAAAAAAGTCCACAGGACAAGCCCTGAAAACATGCGTTCCTCCACCAATTAGGCTAAAAACATTCTCTAGGGCATAATGAAGAACAGAAGAACATGTTCCCAGCTGAGACTGAAAAAAAGAGATAGCTGCTAAAATGGGCTACTGTAAAGGGAGTATGAAGTATATTACTTAATTAGAAGAATATTTTCTGCTCGTTGTTACTAGTTTTCAGTACTCAAAATGTCTTGCAGAAAACTGGAGTGTACGAAATCCGTAGTTTTACATTTTCATCATGTTCAGAACTAATTCTAATTAAGATCTTGTCTCAAAATACGCAGAATCTAAAAAGAAAACATATATTACCTTGGGGAACTAAAAATAAGCTTCCTCAGGCAACAGTAAGGTTGTGCTGTCAGAAAGCTCCCTCCTGCCTTGAAATCTTGACAAGAGAATAGGATGATGAACAAGATATTAGCACATGCACAAAACTAGCAAAGGTGACTGAAATAAAACATATTATAAGAGAGTCAACTACTTTTTCACACTGCCAGATTGATTAGCAATGCATAAAAAGCCAAGAAATGTTTTCCTCATCATCTTCACAAGAAAGGTTGTGAAAGCGCTTCCCATCGCCTTTAAGACAAGAGATGACAACACTGTATGATAAATTCTTATTTTGAAGGTGGTGTTCATATTTGCCTGAAACTTTTCTCATCTTTGGAAAGTTTGGCGTGTTCACTCTGGGTAAACTCCAAGCCACTCGTTACTGATAATACACAACAATTTTACACAGCAAGGTTTGAAGTTTTCAAGGAGACACCGTTTTCAGAACATTACTACATGTCTTCATTATCCCTGAAGTGAGGAGAGAAGCCAAAATAGCTGTCAGGGCAGCTAAGAAAAGTTCCTAACGTGATGCTGCCTTTTTGGCCCTAGTAACTTACAGAGTAACTTGTTCTCACTATCACTACATTCACTTCCATTTTTACTAAAAGAACAAGAGCTGCAGTTGTAGTCACCTGAGACACCTGGAGTCACCTGAGAGACTTGGTGGTACCTCTTGCTCCCTGCCTGGGTAACTGGAACCTTTCTGCCAAAGGAGGTTAATGGATAACACGCTTCCTGGATGAATTCTGGAATGAATAATCATTTACACAGAAAATCAGAAAACTTTCAGAATTCATAAACAGCTTCTGTCTCCTTCCCAGTGTAATGGGATACAAATGATACAACCTCACAAAGAAAACACAATGGGAAGCGGTGCATATATTTGCAACATTAAACGTGAATCAGGCACCTGTGGGAGGTTGCCGATGTGTCTACAGAAATGCCCTGCTGGGACAGACCAGTGGTTCAGCCAGCCTGGTCTGTCTCTCCGCATGGCAAAAGGGCTGGTGCTTAGGGAGAGGAGGTAGCCTGGCCTCTTCTCCAGCATCCCCCACAACCCACAGCCATTGTTTTGGGGATGTCAGGTCCCTACCTAGCCATTTATGGACCTGTAATCCATGAGCTTGTCCAAATCCTTTTGAGCCCACTGGCAGTGCCTGTCTCCCCAGCCTCATAGGGCAGTGAGTTCCAGGTGTTCACCACCTCTTGTGCAAAGAAATTATTTCTTTTATCTCTTACAAATCAATCTCTTAGTTATTTCACTGAGCACCCCTTGCTCTAGTATCTCAGGATTTGGTGAACAACAATTCTACATCTAACTTATCCATCACCTTCCTGATTTTGCAATCATATTTCCCCCCACAGCCTTCAACTCTCCAAAGTGAAGTCTTAGACTTTTTAGACACTCCTTATAAAGCAGCTGCTCCATGCACCTAACAATTTTAATTGCCTTTCTCTGTAGCTACTGTAATTCTGGAACAGCATTCTTGAAATGGTAAGATGAGAACCTACATGCGCTATTGTGTTTACCTCTTAATTATTGCTCTACGTGGTCCAGTTCAACTAACTTGCCTTTGAAAAAGTGTGGCACAAAGTACATCACGGAGTATCTCCCACAGGGCAAATAGATGTAAGTTTCCTGCACTCCTGGTCTTTATCTACTAAAGCCAAACCCTCTCTGATCTTTCTGATAAAGAGAACCCCATCTCTCAAGTTAAAACCCCAGTTGTTTCCAGCAGGCGTTTGGTTTACAGACTCTTCTGATTTTTTTTACTTTCCTACACATCTTGTAGTTGAGCAACTTTGGACATCATGCTACAAGAGGAGAGGAGAGCTATAATTCTGAGAGCAGAACGTGTTGGTGGCTAGAGGAAGGTCTGGGACCCAGAAGATCCAGGTGTAATTTTCTTGCTATGCCACAACATTTTCTGCGCCCTTGGGCAAGTTATCCCTGTCCTGGTAGCCAAGGGTACAAGAGAGACAGCAGCAAGTCTCTGACTCCTGAGGATGCTACAGACATTAACAACCACAAGATCCTCTGTCAGCTGAAACCAGTACATAAAAAAATAACAGCTGCTTCATCAGAGAAGCACGGACCGACCTCCTGCCTGGAAGGCTCCCATTTTAAACCCTTTGTCAAATGTGTACAACTGCACCCGGGGGCCACGAGAACAAAGAACATTATCTTAACCTCAAATCATAAAGTGCTCCTTTACATTCTGGGTGTGGAAAAGCTGTTCCACAGGCTACTGAAGATCTGGAAGAAGAAATACGCTTCCCTGTGTGCGCGACGGGTGGGGGGAACAAAATCCATCCCCTGTTCTTTATGAAGCACTTTGATATCTATATAAGAACACCTACTAATTATTTATTGTTTCCATTCTGGAAGTGCACGTCACAGTGGCTCTGGGGAAGATCTTTCATCTTCCATGCTGTATATTCCTCTGAGTGCAGGGGCTTTAGTACCGCAGTGTCTCGAGACCTTGGTGCTCCCACAAGTGCAACAGAGGTTCAGCACTAAAACAGAATTATTAAGTGGTCTTATTAACTTGCAAGTTTGCTCATTGGCTAAACAGCTAATATGCACCTTGGCTCCTTGCCCCATGAGGGATCTTGCTTTCTTCGGTTCCCTAAGAAACTGTTTATTCATAACCACATTGTTCTGTGAAGGCAAATGTGATTGCTTTTAATATAACATTAATGTTATGAAGTTTTGATTAAAGCTAACTACCATTACAGGAAAATCACTGAATTTTTTTTTTTTTTAAATAGGTTGATTACTCATCTGCGTGCACAGACTATGAAAAGTGAAACAGCAAGATATTTTAGAAACTAAAGGCATATTTACTCTCAATAAAGGGGTTACCAAATTTTAAAAATCAAAGAGAAAAAGCAGTCAACACCTTTCAAAAAAAGCTACCATAAAGCAGCATATGAGATAGCTCTTTCTCAATACCAAAAATGAGAAATAATGCACCTCTTGCACTTTCTGTTAACAAGCAATATCCCCTTTAACTTCTTCCGCCAAATAGGCACCCAGTGTTTCGCAGTTTTTCTCAAAGCAGGCTGCAATTCGATATATGCATAAACATTCGGTTCCTGAAGATGTTTGTGCAAGAAGTGGAGAAATGTAGGATTATTTACTGTAGCAAGAGGTAATGAAATAAAAATACACAAGAAAATATTCTTTTTATAAAGTTGGCTTTAAATTAGGATTGTTGTGTTTATAGTGTTCCCTACTCTTTTTTACATTTAGCAGGTTTTATACTTAGCTGAAGGTTCTGAGCTCTTTGGTTTTTGTTGGTTTGTTTTTTTTAAAAAAGAATGACAACTGATATACCACTTCAGTGATTCAGTCCAAAAACCCCAGAAACTTCCCTTGGGAATTTCAGAAATTTTTCTTCTTTAATCGAAGACAATATTCTGTAGCTACCCTAGGGGCTAGAGTTTGAAATTAATGCTTCTGTCTTTTTTTCCACAGTTCTCACAGAAGAAATGAACCAACGCTCCTAACAGTGTAAATCTAAATTTTTTTAATTAGTATTACTTTCATGCCTATAAAAGAAAAAAGGGAAAGAAAAGTACTAGATTGGTATAATCTTCAAATAAAAACTGTTAAGTTTGCAATCGCTGGGCTAAAACAGAATTTGGAAATACCGGCATGACTTTCAGACAGGTAGAATGTTTGCCTAAGAAACAAAAATTGCTCACATTATGTGTGTTATTTATAACATCATTGACTTGCCAACCTGTAATTAAAACCTACTAAATGTTTTGATTGTCTTAACTTTGCTGCTGCATACACAAAATCCTCTGCTGCTTTTTCAGAAAATCAAGGATAATCACAAACAGAAAAATGAAAAAACTAGAGGAAGGAAAAGCTATCCCAACCCAAAAGCTAAACCACCACAGCCTGCTTGCTGTAGCTCAGTACAGTACCTGCTGCATTAGCAAAAGCTTAGTGCTTCAGGAATCTATGTGCTGCTCTAGCAGTATTCAGCATATTTACCAACATTATTACATAGTAAGGAGGAGTTATGAGATCTAAGGGGAAGCGAAGTCCTTTCCAAATGAAAAATCCCACTATTTTCCTTCTCTTCCAATTCCTTACCAGAGCCTTACTAGCAGTGTATGTGAAATATACTGTGCATGCCATAGTAGCATATCCACAAGGAACACCTGTGGCTCCCACTCCAGCACTGATAAGCGCATCTGGATGCTGAAAAGAGCTGGAGGCTGCACAGCCAGAACTTTCCCCAGCTCTAACCACATCAGCAAGACCCAGAGGGTGCCCCTCAAAAGAGAAAAGCACCTGCAATTAAGGTTGGTCACCAGATAAACATATTTCAACATCACAGCCAGAACTGAGAAAGGCAAGACAGCAAATGCTGTAGGGTCAGGAAGCACTCTGCCAATCCACGAGAGGCACCTCTCCAGCACGGCTCTCCTGCACCCTCCCACCCAGCACAGCTCTACATGTTCAGTGCTAAAACCAGCACCTGGCTAGAAGCAATGGTCACTCTGCTTCCCAAATCAGGGACGTGATGCCAGAGTCCTTGAAATTACTGGTCCAATGATTTAAAAAAAAAAAAAAAAAGTCATTGTGGTCTACACAAATAATCCGTTTTAGACGGCAGTGGCAGAGCACAGAAACACTTCAAGCAGCAAACACTGGCTAATGGCTGATCTGCATCACTTGCTTTCAATTTTTTCACCGTTCAGCAGCTCCCCAAGTACTTTGTTTCCTTAACCTGCTGTTGACAAAAGACACTTTTCATACACAGGATTCAATGCTGAGAAAAATCCATGGCTCTTGGAATGGACCGGTATTTTCTTAAGCTACTCTGACCCTTCCAAATGAAAACTGCCCACCTGTCCTTCCCGTCTGCTCAACATAACCCTCGGCATTTAACCTTTGACCACGCTGGGGCAGATTCCGCACTAAGCCCCAACATATTGGGCCATGCAACTGAATTTATCTATTCAGTGAACCTCAGGAGGAGTGTGGCCTGCGTACAACAGCAATGCAGATACTTAGAGTGGCTGTGGAAACACCACATCCCAGGAAGTATCAAAGCATGAAAAGCTGCCAACCAACAGATTTCAGGAGATACAGTTCAGTGCCAGCAAGGCAAAAGGACACAGCACACAGACGTGTGCCGTAAGACTGGAGAACTACAATTTCATTATTTGTAAGTGTTTGTCAACCGGGGCGTACTGCAAAAGAACAATGTAAATTTAGAGACCTGCTTCGGAAGGCAGAGCACAACATCCTCTCAGCAGTGCTGGAGCCTCGTGTGGTCTAAAGCAGGGAAATACTTTTTTTATTCACCTAAAGGAATTCAGTACTGCTAACTATAATTTACCATCAGTGTAAACAAACTCTCTGCAAAAGTAGGAATTTCACAGACCTAATATTTTTTTCTAAGAGTTATACCCAGATGGTAGAGCAGCATTGTACCATACATACCAAAATGGTCCACTTTTCTTACAAGGACTAAATGAAATTATAGCCTGCTTTCCTGTGTTTACAAAGCTTGCAGTACCATTTCTAGTGCAGAGCCAGCATCTTGATTTTCTGGTATATACTATGACCTTGTGAGGTTGGCTAGTTTCTCATCTTCTGTTTCTTACTGTGTTTTCAAAAAGTCTTTATGACAAAAACATTTACTATGGAGAAGAAGCCACCATGTCCCTTTCTGGGAAAAAAACAGGTGGGTTTATGCTGCCCTGGCTACTGCAATCTGGATCTATGCTAGCAGCAGGAAGAGGTGCCCCAAGGCTCTCGACACAAGCCCTTTGGAAAAGCCTGATGTCAGCTTGACATGTCCCTCCCCATGCAGATGCCTCCTAACACCTCTGGCTTGCCTTTTCATATAGATCCAAGCATGTGCCCATTTGGAGGAGCATTAGGTCTGTCAAATCATGCTCGCCACCTCAGTTAGGATTGCTGCTCTGTGGGAGATCAGAAGCGCTGATTCCAGACCGGCGCTCTACCAACGTGCTCCTTTCTTCAGCCTTGATTAAAGCATTTCTATTCTCTGTAAGTACCTGCGGGAAGAGCTGTTGTGCCTGGAGCACTGTCTCCTGCCAGTCAGCCTGGCAGGAGAGCGCAAAACATCACAGAGGTGTTCACCTTGGGAGCTACTGGCTCATTTCAGAAGACCAAAACTTTAAAAAACAGAAGCATCTTTTTAGAAAATATACATTCTTCTACTTGAGATGGAACATAAGGTTGTCCTGCCTAATATTCTCATAAACAAACTAGAGAAAGATGGTCTTGGGAAAACTTGGAGGTGGGTGAAAGCTGGTTGAGTAGCTGGGTGCAGGGAATAGCTACTGCTGGCTTGAGGTCAAAACGGAGCCCTACAGGGAGCAATGCTGAGGAGCCTGTCTGATTCTCTACAACTACAGCCTGGGTGATGGAAACATACATTTTCAGACAATGTCAAGCTGTGAAGGACCTCAAATAAAGAGGGGAATGAAATTACAATTCAAATGGTCCTGGCAAATCAAAAAAATGGTCTGAAAAGAATAAAATTCACAGAGACAAGTGCCAGGGACTATCCTTAGACAGAAATAATTAGCTGTACACACACTGAATAAGAAAAGAGGAGAAAGAGAAGTTAATCAGGAAAACATTTTGATCCACAGCCCTAAGATATTGTCAACAAGCCAGCTGTGACACCATGTCACAAAAAGAGGCGAACACCATACTGCAGTGTGCAGAGAAGCACAGAGCCTGCAATGTTTATGAGATAATCCTTTCACGCTGCTCATCCCTGGCAAGATGGCAGCTCAAACACTAGCTGAGTTTGAGCACTGCACTTCAAAACGAGGTGGACCCACAGAGAAAATCCAGAGGAAAAAAATGAGAAGTGAGCAGAGACCTACATGGATAGAAAGAAAGGGGGTTGTTTGGTCTAAGGAAAAGAGGATTGAGGAGGATGGTGATAAAAGTCAGTAAAGTCATACCTGTACAGAAGGAGGGAATAATCTCCTCCCCTGTTCATGGTGAACAGACATGGAGTTACAAGCTACAGCAGAAGGAAGAAAGGTACAGAAGAAGTGAAGCACGGGGATCAACTCCAACTTGCCTTGAGGAGTCATCTGGGATCTAAGAGCTGCTTTCATTTGTTAACAGTGGCATGGTGATTTCCCCTGTGCAACCCTTGTTAGATCACTTAGCTTGCTGTAAGGGATGCTTCCTCAGCCCACCAGCCACTTCTACTGTCCAGGAGACTCAATACTCTTTGCTGAAGAGATGTAGTGCCCGGCTAAGAGGTGTGCTCTGGAGATGGGAAGCACTTAGCTTCCCATCCTCTTAAGCTTAAAATGAAGCAAAACTAAAGCAAAACAGTGCTTCCAATGAATGAAACCTCCCCCATCAAAAGATCAAAATTCATTGAGTCATGCCATCTATAAATATAAGAGTTCAAATCTGACTGGCAAAGTCAGGTGACATGTTCCTTTTTGTTCTATGTGCAGCCGTCAGTACTTGCAAATAACAAAATGCACAACCAAAGGAAACTAACAGATGTACAGCTAAGGTAGCTTTTCTTACATGTTGTGTCAAGGCCTTCAAATGAGTTTTTGGCAACTATCAACTATAATGCCAGCCAACCCTGACAGTACCTCTGCACAGCCGTGAGACAAGCGGCAGGTTCGAGGAGGGTGTTAATTACAGTATATAATTCATATCCCTTACTATTATATGCACCAAGTGTGACACCTTATTCAGCACAACCAACACTCAGAAAGGTTCAGTCTCCAAACAGAAGGGGGACTGTTAGAAGCGCATTACGTAAAAGGACTTTTCTAAGCCACCAGCAATAATGTCTTTTTCTCCCCTAAACTTTATTCAAATTTAAATTAATTATTATTTGTCTGGTTAATTTCTTTTCCTTAAACTCTTTTGTGATCAGAAGAGCCTAAGGCCAAAATTTCGCTACTGTTTAATACCCCTAATTAGAGCCAAGGTTTCAAAGAATTCTTGCTTATGCCATTGGGCTGAGATTTTCAGAAGTGATAAATGATATTGGAAGGGGGTAAGTTGACATATTCAGAAAGGGACCCGTTTTTAGTGGGAAAATAACCAGTGCTCTTGGAAAAACAAACTACTTTGAGAATGTCAACTCAGACCTCCAAAAATGGAAGTACCTTATGAAAACAGAAGCCTAAATTGGTCAGTGTGTTGAGCCATTTGAAAAGACGTATCTTCTTCTGTTTCATGACAGCAGATATTCGCTGAACATTTCTGAAAAGAATAGCTGTTTTTTACATGCCTAAACAAGAAAGGAAATCTTCTGTGAACCTGACTTCAATCCTGAATGATGAAGAGCTGATATTCCAGGTGTAACAATTTTGAAAATCACACTTTTACAACCATTCCTTTAAATAAGCAAGCTCAAGGTAAGCAGGGCCACAGCCCTCGGTATACAGCAATATCACAATTCAGGCATAGTAATTGAAGTAAATCATACAGGACTTTCTACCCATGCATAATTGTTTTTCAATAGTTTGCAATGAACCCTTTTAGGGGATCAAGGCCAGCCCCTCAGAAAACATGGGCTCAGCTCCAACACCTCCTCTCCCTGCAGCAGCTTTTTATCCTTCCTGTAAACTGAATCACATTTAGGACCAAAATATGCTACTTGTGGAGCTGTTACGAGCACATTTTGTATTGAAGCAAGTTATCACAGAAGCAAAAGGAACCTGCCCATGAGTGAGATGTCTGATTAATCGTATCTATAGAAGCAACAAAGGCTTTAAAAGAGAAACCAGTTTCCTGTAGAACAGTGACAGAGACTCTTAAAATATTCTGATTCCTGGACTTTTATTATTTCCCAGTAATTAAATGTTCTTCCTTCTTCTCACCCTAACTGTATTATAATTTGTGACATAAAAAGACATAAAAAGGACAAATACTGTGTTGCCTGCCATAGCTGAGGAGAAGGCAAGTTGGAGAAAGGTTGTTTTGCAAAGTTGATGTTTTGAAGATTTCGGACTACATTTGAGGGTAGGCATCAAATCCGCAGAGACCTGATAAGCACTGCTACCTCCTCCCTTCCCAGTGAGGCCGTAGCTCCCTTCCCTTCTCCTATAGAGTTTCTCCTCTGGCCTGCTTCATTTCCTCCCTTCCTGCTAAACAAGATAAGCCCAGGGAGCAACAATATCCATTAACAGGGTAGCAAGGCCAAACTTAGCTCTTCAGTGTAAAAAGGCCCCCAAACTCCCATGAATGGTCAAAAGTTCAAAGGGTTTGGCTTTGTTCTTTTTTGTCTTTTCATTGAAAACAGATTCTGTTTCTTGCCTTGGTTTTCAGCCTGTGAGATATATGTTGCTTTATTCCTTCTGCACCACAAAGCCTGCTCTTTCTTTTCACTGAAAAGCTAAGCACCATCACTTGAGCCCCACAGCTGCCACCTGGGCTTCACTGCTATGACTGTACCCCCATTTTAAACTTGCATAAAATCACAGGGTCCAGGCAATCAATGGGGGGGGGGTGGGGGGGTTGGGGGGTGTTTTCAGAAAGCATTTTGAGACCCAACTTCACAGTTCTCTTAACAGCAAACTTTGACATGAATATATATCACACTGTTTTAAAACTGCATTATTTGGGCACCCTTCCCATGCTGTTCCCCCCAACCTTCAAGTTTCCTTATGAAATAAATAAAATGCATTCACTGACTTCAATGATCTGTGACTCCAAATTACACTCCAGGTTTACTTGTTGGTTTAACACAAGCGTCTAATTATATTTAGAAAAAGTTTAACATTAGAACATTAGCCTGGGTAAATCTTAATTTTTAATACATGTAACAGTGCCAACTGTGCATTCTGAACCTATTAATGATTATTTCACACAGCATTAATATCTGCAGTAGGATCTGAAGTATTATTCTGAATGGAAAAACAGTTCAATTCTAACATTTGACCACTATATACTGTAAATTGCTTATTACCACCCAATTGATGCCAAGGGAATGGACTATTTCAAAAGCAAACCTATCTGACCCATCAGAATTAGGCAATTAGCTGATTTTGTTTGCTACATGCAACTGCTGCAAACAGAGTAAAGTTGAAGAGCAGGCTGGCTCCTCAGCCCACGGAAGCAGGGGGAATCACTAAGCCGGCTTTGCTCTGAGCATGACGACGACAGCTCGGTTCACACATACTTACTTCCCAGCATGGAGCAACACTCTCAGTTATCTCCCATTTCTGCCCTTTCTTTCCCATCACAGCAGAGCAGAGAAGAGGTCAGGAAAGTGCAAAAAGCTTGCTAGAAAATTATTGCCAAAGGACCTCAGTGATTTGCTTTTGTGACTGCTGCTAGCAATGAAGGGATGGTAGGATTAATGGATTTTTTTTTCCAGGCAAAAATAATTATGATCCTGTATTTTTTTCATCCTTTAGTTCCTATGAATTACATGGGCTCATTTAAATACATGGGGCTTAAGGATCTTTTTCTTCTAACAAAAAAAAAGATGCTAAGCTCCATCTCCATAAGCATTATCATCACAAGCAAAGCAATGACAGACACAAGCAAATCCAAATATGAATTATTAGAGCCTAGCAGAGGACCGTGGCTATCCACAATTGCATTCTCAATGATTTGTAGAGCTTTGACTTCATACTGCCCTGTCTTTGCATACTGGTCAGTAAAAACCAGACAGTTTCACCCGTGTTGGAAGGAGAATTTATAATGAGTAGAAAAAAAAAGTAATGAAAGATGCTACCACTTTTTTTTTTTTTTTTAAACTTTGCTCCATTTGGTCATAGGAAAGACCGGTGCAGGAGGCTAGAAGGAGGGCTTGCCCAGGTGCTACCACTATCTTGATGCCATGGCATTTTTTCCACTCAAATAACATGAAAAAATGTTGGCCTTTGCATGTGAAGCCCAAAGTTTTCTGAGCTGATTGCTTACATCCATCAACAACCTCAAAAAAAGAGACTGTAAGTACACCCAGAGTGCTGCTGAACTGGATCCCCCTGCATATCCAAATGGAGCCAAAAGGGTCGATCCACAAGGCCTAGATGGCAGAAATGTGATTAGCGAAGATGGCAGCTCTTAGGCCAGGATATAACTGCTGCGAATGAGATTGCCAGATCAAGCCAGGCCTCTTTATTCCTTTCATTTGATGCAGTGTTTGCTGCGAACAATTTCAAAGGCATCCACCACTTTCTGCTGTACAGATAAAAGAACAAATAAAGAATCCAAGTGCCAGTGCACTTTATCAAACAGAAGATATCTGGTTAAATATAATGATACCTGAAACACATTCACAGCACAGACTCAGCTTGGTTCAAGGCTAAGAGTGCACACAGAAAGCCATTTTAAATTCTTGCACTTGGCTTGGAAAGTCCACAGGAACCAAGACTATCACATGATTACAGCATTTAAGATTCCCATTACAACCAAAGCAGTCCCTTTTTTCAGGGTATATCTATCTTTCTGCTTCTGCTGCCAGAAAATGACAAGCGAGCCTAAACAACATAGTGTAGTGATAGGAAATTTGCCCGAAGTCTCAAGTGTATATGGAATGACTACTTCAGATGTCTCCATTATGCACAAAAGCCCAAATTTCAATCCAACTCTGAACACCTCACAGGATTTAAAAAAAAAAAATAAATGGAGGAACAGACATGAATCTGCAGCTCTGGTTATGGGTTATGCCTAACTTGAACTGTACAGAAGACTAAAAATGCTTCATTCCAGCCTGGTTTTAAACCAAGCCAGAGGTTTCACACGGGCATCAACTTTCCCCTTGCAATGTTTCACTGCTCTCTAGATCTAATGCAGATTTCTACCCCTACCCCCATGTCTAAGGGGCTTCTTTGTCCTGAACAAAACCACTTTGGACTTCGCAGTGTTTTGGGGGGATTCACCTGCCTGCAAAGGATTTGGAAAGATTGGTATTTAGAAATATCAGCAAACCTCATCCACCTACTCTAGACTTGGAGAAAAAGCCTCCCCCCCAACCCCATGTTGTGTGTCTAATCAAAAGCACTAGATAGAAGAAATTAAAAAGTCCTTTCCCTAGGCATTTTTTTCCAACGCTGCTTTTGTTGTTCAGCTCTTTAGTTCTGTTCTCACTTTTACTGGTTTGTAAAGCTTTGACGAGCACAGAAATTATGCTAAGCGTACTTTAAAGTGGTGTTACCTATAAAATATTATATTTACAGTTTTGGAACACTGGAAATAAATATTCTTTATATAATTTCAGTACAACAAAACAATTACCACTTTATTTTGTTAACACATTTCAGCCACAACAGCATGCGGTGATCTCTTGCTCACACAGATCAAAAACCACTAGCCAAAACCCATTCTCTGTTAGCACTGCTGTGTTTGCCTTTTGCTTATCATGTACCCTGATCAGACTGGAAGTCATTTCTTAAGATTTACTTTGAGGTTTTGTTTAGCTAGGAGAAGATTTCGAGAGGCAGACACCACTTGGTAAAAAAGGCTACAGATGTGGGAGAGCCTGTTAAAGCCTGAAAGACCTCCCTTGATTTTGCAGTGCTCGGTAGGATTATTTCTGTACCTGGGAGATGACAACTTTGCTTCTGTGTGCAGCCAACTTTTAAGAAGTTTACTTGCTTCTTTTTTACATGCACATACAATGGTCATTTGGATCTAATAACAAACAGTGTTTTGCACAAATAGACAATGAGTTTCCAGTCAGTACCAGTTTCACAGCTCCCCACAGCTGTGTGTGTTTATGTATAAAACGGAGCCACTTGCCCTCTGTCCTGCCTAAAGGCACACCTTGACCCTAAATGACTTCAATCACTTCCCTTGGCTAAATCCATCACTTACTCTCTGTGCTGAATGTGCTTGCTGGAGTCCTACCTCCACTGCTGAAACCCCTTTTGCAAACACAGTTGCTGTCTCGATGCCTCCTGCAGGAACCTTATTTTTAGGAGTTAAAGGCTCCAGCATGTTGCCCACACTCCTTGCCACTAAGAGAGAACAGAAATGAGTGACTCTCATGATCAGAGTGCACG
>NW_008825268.1:2194159-2203848 GCF_000699105.1 Pygoscelis adeliae | reverse complement strand
TCATCAGAAAATTAAGAGAGAGAGAAAAAAGAAAAACGTCATCCTCCCCCATAATCATTTCAGATGAATTCTTTTTTCAATTACAGCAATGTTTCGTTCCAGCTCTTGCTAATACCCTGCAGTTTGTTCACCTGTAGAAGCAATTGTCCCTTACATCTCTTCTCTCTTGTCCCCCTTCCCCTGGGCTATTTTGGCTTAAGACATATCGCTTGCTAGAATAGACAAGATTAATATAGCTTTCCCACTGAATTTAGGCAAGAACATTCAGATGCTTTAGCAGCTGCCTGGGCTTCTTAAGAACTCAGTAATCCTTTAATCTCCAGACACTTTTTTTTTTTCATAAAAGATTCACAAACAAAACAAATGCAATATGGATCAAAAATTCAATCAGAATGCTTAAAATGCAATTACATTCATCAGGGTGTTCTGTTAGGTTGGGTATTAAATCTGGGTTATATTCAATATCCTCCTTTTATTATAAAGCAATGTTTTTCCACTCTGTAAATCATCTGATCCCTAGGCTAAAGTCCTCTTTGCCCAAAACATATACAAAAAATAGGGGTGGGGGGTGGGGAAAAAAAAAAAGAGCTGGTTAGAAATTCCTGCACAAGACTGCTCCAGTGGAGACATAAGAAAGAGACAAATAAGACAGTAAGCAAAGACATTTCTACTGAAGCAGGTAGGCTAATTTCAGAATTTGAGATTCTGCAGTTATGGCTTTAATAAGTAGTTGTCAAATGAGTTCCTTCTTTAACTCCATTTTCAAAGCAAATCCATGTGTCTGCTTGCATCTTTCTGTGAGCGTTTCCCTCCGTCTTGCAGTTTTAAAGGAGTTCTGAAATTTAATCACATTGTTTTGCACCAGAGCTATTTGGAAATTTTCCAACCCAACAGATTTTTCTTGGGGAAATGCCAACCTGTTTAATCCAAAAGTTTTTGTGAAAATGCAACTTCAACCAAGTCTTTCAGCACAGACACATTTCAGACTGAGAAGGGAGCCTCCAGGGAGACACCCCCCCTGTTCAGCCAACTTCTTCACAAGCAGTTCGTGCTCAGGTTTAGGTGCGGGGGGATTTGGCTCTCTCTTCTGGGACAGAGCAAGAAGTGAGGTGGTACCACGTTCAGACCATCACCTGGGCCACTGAGCTATCAGCTGTTTTGGGGAAGGGGCAGTAACACGTCCCCCTTCACTCCCTCTTCTGCCCCCCCTCTTCCCCCATTCCTCCTACCAGAAAGGCTTTGCTTTTATCAGAGTTTACAACCCAACAAGAGCCAGAAACCTCTTTTCTCCTCCCACTGAGAGGTAAAACTGAAGCGCGTACAGATGCCCAGCAGGCTGTCACCATTAGGTTCCCACAGAGCCTCCAGCGCAGCCAGCCCCAACCTGCTGTGCGTACAGTTGCTTTCCTGTCCTGCAACCGAGTTCCTCTGAATTCATAGAACCATAGAATCATTAAGGTTGGAAAAGACCTCCAAGATCATCGAGTCCAACCGTCAACCCAACACCACCATGCCCACTAAACCATGTCCCTAAGCGCCTCATCTACACCTCTTTTAAATACTTCCAGGGATGGGGACTCAACCACTTCCCTGGGCAGCCTCTTCCAATGTTTAACCACTCTTTCAGTAAAGACATTTTTCCTCACGTCCAATCTAAACCTCCCCTGGCGCAACTTGAGGCCATTTCCTCTCGTCCTATCGCCAGTTACTTGGGAGAAGAGACCAACACCCACCTCGCTACAGCCTCCTTTCAGGTAGTTGTAGAGAGCGATGAGGTCTCCCCTCAGCCTCCTCTTCTCCAGGCTAAACAACCCCAGTTCCCTCAGCCGCTCCTCATAAGACTTGTTCTCCAGACCCCTCACCAGCCTCGTTGCCCTTCTCTGGACACGCTCCAGCACCTCAACGTCCTTCTTGTAGCGAGGGGCCCAAAACTGAACACAGTATTCGAGGTGCGGCCTCACCAGTGCCGAGTACAGGGGCACGATCACTTCCCTGCTCCTGCTGGCCACACTAGTTCTGATACAGGCCAGGATGCCATTGGTCTTCTTGGCCACCTGGGCACACTGCCGGCTCATGTTCAGCCGGCTGTCGACCAACACCCCCAGGTCCTTTTCCGCCAGGCAGCTTTCCAGCCACTCTTCCCCAAGCCTGTAGCGCTGCATGGGGTTGCTGTGGCCCAAGTGCAGGACCCGGCACTTGGCCTTGTTGAATCTCATACAGCTGGCCTCGGCCCATCGATCCAGCCTGTCCATGTCAAGGAGTCCAGGTCATTCGAGCACAACCAAAAGCTTGCAAGTAAAAGTCTGGTTTTCCTTCATATCAGAGCACACAGGTCACCATGCACTACCTTTCTGCTACAAGGAAGGGGCAGTTCTCAGTTGCTGGGTGGTGGTTTAAGAAGACTGCCTCTACTGCTCCTCAGATGTTAGCTGACAGACCTTCAGCAGCTCTTATCAGATGCTCAGTGTATCGACAAAGAGGTTCAAGCACTCAACAGCTTGCTGTGCACAATCAGAGAAGGCCAGGGATGGCACTGGCTTAATGATTTGGATAATCTGCAAATTAGGGCTCAGAAATTAATCTAATTAACATTGTATCAGTCTCTTTAGTGCTTTGAGACAGACTGGGTTAGTGTTTTTATGACTGGCTTGGACAATATCAAGCAGAGTATAAGCAGGGTCCCCCCTGCATATACATTAAGAAGTCCGTTATGATTTGAGTTGTGCAGTGGTCCATGAGCTAGAGGCAATAACTTGCAAAGCCTTGGTAGCTCCGCACACTGCCCTCCAACTGTTTCTTTACAAAATTAAGCTGTGATGCTGTTAGATGCCTGAAATTTGCTGTCTTTTATGGCAGCTGGGCAAAATTCAGTACTGCTACATGCAGCAAAGTAGAATGGTATTTTACCAGCTCACATTCATCTGAGTTTGACTGACAGCTGTCACAATCCAGTGTCTGTAATATCTCAGATTGGCACCATGGAAGGGAGTGGGATGTCTGTGAAATAGTTGTGTCTGAGCACACTTCACCAAACTGCTTCTATTCCTTGTACAAGCCACTGACCAGCAGTGCTCCCACCACCATTTTTGAGGCACAGAGTATCAGCGTCCTAAAAGGTTCTTCAAAAAACTGCAGAGTCATATTTTCAACTTCTCAGATGCACACTGACATACCCTCTTCCAGTTGAGACAACCTGCACTTCTCTTCCTCGGCTGCCTGCTGTAACTCACTACCTACTGGGAATACTGGAGTAGAGATTGCTGAAGAAGATTTTAGAGATTTCCCAAAAATACATCATTAATGTGATTAAAGGTTTTGTGCCAATCGGAAGACCAATTTTGAAATAAATTATTTTGAAATAATGATACCAAGTGTTTTGTTAACCTGAATTAAGATTATTGGCATTTCCATTTCATCTACTATAACGACTTCAAAACCAAAGGTCATTTTGGGTGACACTCATTTTCTTCATTTAAAATACTTGTTGACAACAATTAAATTCCCTCAACTAGATGAAGGAAATCCATCAAAATCAACCCCAATCTATATAAAATTTTGATTTGATCACACTGACAATTTTGGTGGGGACAGTGTGTCACCCTGCTCCTGGGCACGTTTCTCTTCCACCTGCAGTGAAGGGCCACACAGGAATTAGCCCAGCACAGAGCTGCCCCGAAGCCCTTTGGGGAGATTTGGGCTTTCTTGTCAGCTCTTGTGTCAAGAAGGATGAGAGCATTCTGCACAAGGGAATCGTGACTCTCATTTCCAAATGAGCAATAAACTATAAAAAGGTGTCAATGTAGCCAGATGGAACAATTTGTACATTGCTTCCAGTTAAAGAAACTACTGCTGTTCTGTAATTCTCTTCTGTTTTTCTTTTTTTTTTTCCTTTTGTTTGCTCCAGAAGATGCAAAGACACTGAATTAGAAAAAGAACTTAGGTCTCCAAGCAAATAGCTCTGCAAGGAGCATAATAAAGACACTTATCTCTTTTCATAGCTGAAATCATACATAGAGAAGATGGAGAATGCTTGCTTTCCAACACAGATGTATTAGTGATCAGTAACAGTGTAAGTGAAATGCAGAAAAAAATGGTATTAAATATATACATTCCTGCATGTTTATATATGCAAAATATAACATATATAAAAATCTGTTAAATATGGAAAGAGTTTTTTGATAAACTGGTTCCCAGTAGGCATAAAACAATCTTAGCTAAAACCAATAGCTCAGAGAATCTGACTTCTTTCCCCTATGATGAAAATTTTAACTTTTTTTTCAGCTGCTAGGTTATTACTATCACACATGGACAGGGCTATTTGTGATTTACAGTAAAGTACTTATTACTTATAAAAAATTGCCTTGCAAAAATAGTTAATTTTTTTAATTAAAAAATTAAATTATTGCATGTATTTAACTGAAGAAGGTTATAGACTTTTGAAAACCATATGTAAAATAGGCTGTCAGAAACATGAATATCACATAGGGCTCTTTGATTAGGTTGATGGATCACTCATATAGCACAACCAATTGCAAAACTTCATTAAATTGTTAGGGGAGATAAGGATGCCCTGGAACAGCTAATGCTTCAAATGGAAGGATTCACATCATGGAAACCCCTATAGTGGGGGTTCGGGCCAGTGTCATAAACCAGAATGAAAGGCCAAAAAATGCATTTGATGTCAGAGCCAAGTCAAGGGGAAATGTTTATCTGAGTTCAGTGAGAGGTGATGCACCAGTACCTAATTTGCTATACTGCCTATCTCATGGAGACAGATAATACTAAGGCTTTTAATATGCATGTTTCCTATGCTGCAGCTTTAGCTGTTCATCTGCATAACCCCACAAGATGCAACAAGTTCCCTTTGCTTCATTTTACCTTTGCCTGTGCCATTTCCTTCTCTGCTGATTTACAGTAACATCAATGACGAGGCAATCAAGGTGCATCAAGAGGTCAGCCGCTCCAGTTTCCTGACCCCTTAAGTAGGTGTTTCCACAATGACTGCAGAGCAGGCAATTGGGCAGCACTTCAGGCCCACTTCACACTTATTTCAGCATGATCTAAATGTGAACAAGGTCAGCTTTCACATACACCACAGCTCTGTTGCTCGCTGCCCTCCACTCCTGTAGTCATCTTCAGCCCCCCAGAATGTTCTTAAACCCAAAAAGCAGCAGCCACATTAGCTTACTTCACTGCCAGCAATAATCACTGCACGAGATGCAGGATAGTAGCAGTCCTGACCCAAGAAACTGTTCTTGCCACAAAGTCCAAGAGGGGAGGATGATTCTGCCATGCTCTTGAAAGCTGTTCTCCAGCAGTCTCATTTCCCCAGCAGACAAGTTTACACCACTCAAAGGTACTACGATAGACAAAATGGGCCATGCAAAATAGCCTCAGTGTTCATAACAATCATGCTCGTTAAGTATAGTAAGCCGATGATGAATGAAATCAGATGCTCCCTGGAAAACTAACTTGCTTAGATTTCACCTTCTGTGGCATCCAATTTACAAAAACTTCCTTTATACTGTGCTTCATTTTCACATACCTTGCTTTCTCCTGCCTGAATCTTTCTCCTCATTTCCGTCAGGGTCGTTGCTGAATTCCAATTAAATCATAAAAACGAGTGAGAACAAAAGGAAGAGCAACATAACCAATGCAGACCTGAGAAGGTGACAATTGCAGACTGGAGCTATCACAGAAGGTAGTTTAAAAGTATCATGTCACACAAATGAACTAATTACAACATGCCTTCAGTGAACCCGGGATAGTATTTCATAGCAGAAAAACTCTACGTCTAACATAAATCTGAAGGCAGGAAGAATAGCTTGTACCCAAAACATTGCTCCTGCAGCTATACCTGGAAAACAACCTAGCTTCAGAGTCAAAGGTGCACTCTTAGAAGGTCAAACACAAGTAAATGCAAAAACTTAGTCACAAAGCATGAGAAGTATATGAGCACAAAAGTAGTCAACCCAGCTCAGACTAGGTTTTCTTGTCTGTCCTTCCTTCTTCTGTTGTTACACAGCATTTGAAAGAAGTGTCTATTTTTAGGGAAAATGGATTCCTACCAGTGGGGAGTTGCGGCAGTTTCATGCTCTGAAGAGAACTATAACGGTGAAAGCTGGTATTACCTGCACCAACAGCTGCCCCAACTCAAGCCTGCTATGCTCCTGACTGCAGCAGGTATTGCAGCAGTGAGTTCCACAGATCAGCCCGCTGTCTACAAATGTATTTATTATTCCTTGTTTCATGCTTGTGGTATTAGTCTTTCTCATCTGTGTAATGAAAATCTATAAAGAGGAGAGTTACAGGGAGCATCTGTCTGCTCACATGTGCCATCACTAAATTGAACAACTGCCCCAGTACTTCCATTGGAAACCTCCCTCCGCACAATTTCCTTGGGTCTGCTCAGTTTATAGTATAAAATAGAATGAAAGACAAATCTTAAGTCTCCGTGCAAAGATTTGTATGAGGTGCCTAGAACAACACACACCATTCTAGGGATGAGTGAGCATTTTGGGATGACACAACTGTTGCACTGCACCGTGAACAGCTTGTTACAGGAGCAGCAGTACTTTCTGGACTACTTCAATAGTTGTTCTTTATACACATCTCAATATTCTTTTCTTAGAATAGCTTTGGGTAAAAAAAACAACCAGATGTCTTCATTGAATTGTTGATCCTTTGATAACAATGCAAGCAATTTCTGGAACAGCCTCAGGGAAATTCATGTTGGTTTTTAACCAATAAAGCAAATTAGTACCATAGCTTTAAAGGTTAACAGACAGAATAATCCCATCCAATAGAAGGGGAAGAAGATGAAATGATTAAAAAAATCAATTTGTTGCTATGTTGTGATGTTGTTTATTATCAGTAATAGTATAAAATCAGCTCCTCTGCATTCCATAAAGACCTGATTCCTGCACATAGAGTTACACATGACAGTCTCTGCCCTGAGCAGCTTGTACAGAGGAAGGATAAGGCAGCTGAAACAAAGGCACGGAGGAGCAAAAGGGCATCATCGCACAGTGGGACAGAGCAGCAGCGGCAACACCGCGGCCAGAGCCACACTCTTTGGATGCACAACACCAAGGCCTTATCCTGCGGCCCACCGAGCCTCTCAAAGACACCCAACAAAACATAACTGAAATCCCCCGCAAATGCCTGTCTCATGTATCTGCAGAGAGCAGTGTAGTACAGCCCAAATGCTTTTTCTCTGTCGCATAGTATCAGAAAAGATTACGTGGTCATCAAATATAACACAGAAACACCCGCTTCTCCCCAGGGCTGGCAGCGAAGGAACTAGATCATGGATACTGTGAGCTGGCAAGCTGTCGCACACGCAGGCATTTCAAATGGGGTAATTTACTATGTTGCAACAGCTAGGCTGTGCTTGGTAGCTAAGCTGGTTCATTTTGAGCTAGATTAGGTACCTTTCTGAGTAGGTACTCCTCTGATACAGATGAGCAAGATTTTTCCATGCTCTGAGTACCCTAAAAGCTATATAGCTGCTTTAGCACAGTGCTAGACTTGGGCTAATATATTCCGATGCACAACTCAGCACGGTGTTACTGAAGAGAGACAGCTCAGACTCAGCTGTAGGCATGAGCAAAGCAAACTCATACTGACCCGCAAAAGACTGCAGCCATAACTTCAGCTACCCTGCGCTTAGCAGTGTAAGCAGATCTCTTCCTAAGGAGTCAAGTCTGATTAATTCTCTAGCACTCCTTCACTGAAACACCAGGCAGAAAATGAGACTGGGCCATTCTCTTCTGAAAATCATAACACCCCCCCCCCATTACTCACACCACCTTCAGAGTATCACCTCCCATCACAAATGGACATACCTATCACCACAGCCTCTCAGAAGACAAGGCATATGCACAACAACAAAAAAGAAGGAAGAAACACAAATGCTAAGAAAGCTCCCTTTTTTCTTGGAGCCCATCAAATACACCCTAGAGCAGACCCCTTCCTTTTTCCCACCACAGCTCACAGAGGTTTTCTGACTGTCAAGACAACACTGAGTTCACATCTCCTTTCCCTCCAAGCCCCTAAATCTTCCTCCCCTTCCACCAACAAGCACTTGAAAAGGACGATGGGGCACAGAAACCACAACACTGGCTCTCCACCACTTGCTGCAAAGCTCAGCCAAGCCACCTTTCCTTGACAGCTTTGGGCAACCAGGATGGAGATAGAACAGAGGCTGTCCTGTCTTATTGCTGTAATTGTGGACGAACCTCACCCAGCGCCCTGCAGCGCCTGGCATTTCCTAGCAGGTCCCTGCGCGCTGACCGTGCTTCAGCTCACTGCACTCAGGCACTGATGAGGTCTGCGTCTGAGGGGCCACAGCTTCAGGTGCTGCAGCAGCTCCACTGTGCCACAACGCTTCCAAGATACCAGCTCAGCAGCTTTAGAAATTCCCACCGGTGCTGGGCATTTTATTTATTTCAGTCTCTTGGTAAGCAGCTGCAGTTCAAATTGTACCGAATATCTTAATCTTAATCAGACTTTGGGCACTGACAGGCCCTGGCATGGGGAACTGCAACACCTCCGTGACACACTGGCCCTTTAGGGCAACAGGTTAATGTATCTTTTTTCTTCAGCCAAACAATCAGTAGTCACGGAATTACTGGTTATTTACTAGTGTCCAGGTCAGGGGTCTGAAAAGCTATCTTGTCTGGAACATTTAACAGTCTGGTTTTCCACATGGATGATTTTACCATATCTGAAAACTGCTTGTTCCATCATCCCGCAGCAGCTTGCAAGTC
Organism: Pygoscelis adeliae; assembly: GCF_000699105.1. Taxonomy (NCBI): domain Eukaryota; kingdom Metazoa; phylum Chordata; class Aves; order Sphenisciformes; family Spheniscidae; genus Pygoscelis; species Pygoscelis adeliae. The sequence continues at coordinate 2,195,077 of NW_008825268.1, read as the reverse complement.
GCAGTGTAAAAGAAAGTTATTCTCTTCCTTAATGGATAAAATATGCTTGTCCTGAAGAACATGTTTGCATAACACAAAGTACCAAAACATGCTTTCTTTTCCTTTTTTGGATTTATTTTTTACATGGAAAGGACTACTAGCATTGCCTCATATGATGGAAAGAGGAAAGAAATAAAAAAGGGAGGCAAAGAGAGCAAAAACTGCCGTGGATAGGAGAAAAGAAAATGTTTCCTTTGGCAAAACCAAGACTAAGTGGAAAGAACAAGGAAAAGATGAATGACAGATCTCGAAATGTAACGTGATAGGCATGGTGACACAGCTTTTATAAACTGTTAGCTTTAGGAATGGGAAACTGCCAGGAGTCACTTCCAGCTCCCCACCCATGAATGAAGAGAGTTCAAAGGCGGTTCACTGGTAGTTGTGGGGGCTGGACCATCCCCTCTCAGGTCCCTTTTCTGCCTGTGATGTTAAAAGCTGCACTGCAGAGGTAGGTGAGGAATCCCAGAAAGTGAGAAAGCTTTGAACTAAACAGCACTGGGATATATATATTTTAACACCGTCTGGCCCTCTTTTCCCCTCCTCAGATTGGGCACTAAGCTGTCTGAAGTGGGCAGAAGAGACCAAGAGTCTGAGTGGCAGCTGACTCTCATCAAAGGGACTAAGTTGCCCTAAAATGGCTCCTACTTGCACCAGGACTCCTGGCCAGCCCACAGGCTGCTGAGAGCAGTGCCCCAGCCTCACTTCTGTCCCTGGTTGTACTAGGGCCAGTTTGATATCTCACCGTTCCTTCTTTCTTTACCTTAAGGCTGTTTGCAATGAGACTTACATACTTGTTACTCTTCTGTGGTGGGATCCTGCATGAAAACACACGGTTATGCGACTCCCTGTTCCACTAGCACACATTCAAAGCCTTCCACA
>NW_008825268.1:2187540-2194131 GCF_000699105.1 Pygoscelis adeliae | reverse complement strand
TGAACATGGGCTACGAGGCAAACTGGCTTCATGCGCCACCTTCTACATTTTCGTTTCAGCTACTATGTGGAATATAAAGAAACCAAGCAGCAGTTGGGTTCTTCTGGCACTCTGAAATTAATGGAGTTGAGATGCCCTGCTTGCATTCACTGTTTTTTCCGGAAAGACAATATTGTGATTTCTAGTGTGGAAATGAAGGTAAGGATTCCCCAGGTGAGAAACTGTGTATTTGACAAATCTGCAACAAAAAGCCATGCCAAGTATTGGTCTACTGCTTTTGTTTTTAATATGTAATGAGCAAAGGTGTTAAAAATTAAAACACAATAGGAATAATGCAACATTGCTCAGCTATCTTTTTGCCATCTGTCAAGTTTGTGATATTTTCAAACTACTCTCATGCAAATTACTAATTCATCACAATATCTCTCTTCCTGTCGTATGATAAAATAGAATAAAACTGCTAATGCAGTACATTTAACCTCTGTCAGGAGTTTGTATATTTGTGTGGAACCATAAACCGGTTGTTAGTGTGTGCCAGAAGGCTTCTGGCAGCCTTCCTAAAGATTTGTCAAAAAACAATTTGGAACCCCATTGCAGCAAACGTGGAGCCACAGACCAATTGTTGCTGTACGTCACAATCTTGTCAAAAGCAGCCTTTGCAGATAATAAGAATCTAGGGCTAGTGGATTTATCGCAGTGGACAAAAGCATCAGGTCTTTTCCCAGAGTCTCTGACTTGACTAATATCACGCTTTTTTCCTCAATTATCCAAATTACCTCCTGATCATTTGGCAGGTTGCTGATTGCTTTATAGCAACCAGGCAAGGTCTCACCTCCTGCTTTACATCTATCGAGATGGCCGGGGAATGTTCTGATTTACAGGCGGTCCGAGTGAGACCTGAATCACACCCATTAAATCTCGAGTGGAGGAATTAAACAGGCATCCTCCTTGGAAGAAACAGCTGAGCTCATTGCTTTTTTCTGTCTTTTACATGAAACTAATGGAACCAGTTTATTTGTGTCCAATTTTCGATTAAAAAAAGATTATTCTTTTTAAGCGTTAACAAAGTAAACGCAGAATGAGTCACCCCAATTACTGTTATCTGTGGATTTTACACTGTCCTACCCATCTAAGATAAATAATTAACCAACCCTTCTATTCTGTAAGCTCTTCACACATCTTAGTCTGCAATTTTCTGCTTTTCTGCCCCCCCCCGCCCCCTCCCCCCCATGGGCTGCATCCTCAGCAGATATAAATTTGCATAGCTCCCTTATAATCAGTGAACCATGTCTATTTACACCAGATGAACATCTAGCCCTACACTTTCAATGGCTTTCCAGTTTTACATGGGCTGGAAAATTAAGATTTCTCAGTTCTAAATGCATTCCCGAGCCTCTCTTCTTTCTAATGTGTCTACCCCCCCTCCTTCTCCCTTCCATTTTAACCTACAATTTTTCAGGTCATTTAGTTCAGAACGCAATTTTATCTTACAGGTTTATTGACAGTAAATATCATAACTTTTTATTTTCTCAGAAGAAACCTCTGGTGCTTTGGACCCTGCTAAAGCTGTGGCTCTTCAGGATGATACAACCTTTGCATAATGAGTTACTATTGAATATTAACAACTGAAATATTAATAATTAAAGGAATGCCAAGCAATAGCAGCATTTTCCAGATTATGGCCACCTAAGGATCACCACGAATAAAAGGGAAGTTTGAGCTTGAATAGAAGCTTGAACAGAAGCAAAGCTGTGAAAATAAAAAGGGTGGAGAAGTTGAGAAGGGAGGGAAAATTGTTTCAAGGTAATAAAAGAAAAATCTGGTAGTGTGATTGAAGGAGAAATGCAAAAGCTAATTTGATACAAAGCATGCTTCAGTTTTGCTTTAAACACTCTAAACCATAAGGGCATGCTTTCTTTTGGTACGCCCCCGAATGCTTTATTTCTCACAGTAAGAGAAACTACAATATATTGCAGGTTACGGTTTTAAATAAGAAAGCTGTTGGACTGACAGATATCAAAACCACATCTGACCACTGGACTATTACAGCAACCAAGACTGTTTCATTAGTGAGACCAATAAGAGATGAAAAAGTCCATGTGCCTAACCAACAGGGCAGGAGGTGCTAAAGCCAAAACAGAGCTGAGCTGGAAACTGAAGAAGTACTATCTTTACTGAAAAATTGGCAGAGAGCTAAGATTAGCTAGCTTAAGGAGTAGGAGATGGGCAGGAGGTTGCTGAGGATTGAAGCCAGGCCTGATAATTGAAAGAAGAGAATAGAAATGATCAAACTAGGAACAGAAAAACAACAGCTAACATGGATGTCAAACATTAGTCCGCTGCTCTTAGTAAACTGCTGTTTTCATCAGTTAAGGGTCTGCTTCAGAATTTCAGGGTCCTGAATCAAAATAGCCAAATTTATTCCCACCCTCATGGCATCTTCCATGGTAATGTCGTCTTAGCATTTTAAAATATATGCATGCATGTGTATACCACCACTGCCACCACCACCCATGCTCTAAATCAGCTTTTGGTCCCTGGTGAGCTCAGGTCTCTGCAGTCTCCTCAGCCTGAAGATGAGGAGAATTCACCTTGCCTCTGCGTTATCAGGACAGCCACCACTGCGTGGTGGAACCACAAGGGAAAGGCCACTTGTTCAAAGAAAACTGCTTTACATCGACTAAAAAAAACGCAAAGCCCAGTGTGCAAATTTCTATAGTTCTATAGTTCCTGAGATCTTCCAAAAGCTTTTTTAATACACTTCAGGGACCCAATACATTAAGCCACAGTATATTTTAAAATACCATCCAGCCTGTCACATCACACACAGAGTGCAATGCACAGGAAAGACGTCACTGCACCAGAGGGTCTAAATACAGAAATGCAGGGGTAACATTTAATCCTTCAGCAGTGAAGGGGAGTTTTGCAATTGAATTTCAAGGGATGTGGAACTGACACTTGCAAGAATACATGCTGGAGCTTCACCCCTGGGGCATAAATTAGCAAAAAAACAGAAAAACATATTTGTTTTTAAAGGGGGCTAATAGATTTTGTGTGTGTACAAGTCTGTGGGCTCCTGAGTTTCTCACCAACTCTGCCATTATATCACACTATCTGCTTGTTGCTCTCTCACCAACAGAAGTTTTTATATTTTAAAAAAAGCCACTCTAACTTGCAATGGCACCAGCTAAGGTAGTGCTACTCCAGCTAAATGCCTGCAGTACTCTTCAATGCCACTTTTTCTATATGTTTTTCAATGAGCTGCAGGAAGGAACGGGTCCCAGCCAGGACGGAGTACGTGATATATCAGTCAAGGAGCAGGAAAGAGCGTAGAGCAGGTGGCACCGATGCCACCGCCGCCTCCACGTTGCCTCTGTCCTACAGGCAGCACCCTGAGGGGTAACTCATCTGGTTCTTCCAACTGAGATTACCAAAAAAGGTGTCGTTTGCGGCAGCAGTTGGCTACCTGTCAGCCTGGAAACGGAGTAACGTCAGCAGCTGGATTCCTGCAGGAGCGAATGCTAATGGGGATGTTTGGCTGAATGGGGTGGTAAAAATGCAGGCACCAGCTGAGAGCACTGACCTTCTGCTCATCGCTGACCTGGGGTGAACCTGGCACAGCTACTGAGAAATAAACAGCTCTCTTACACTCCCTTTGGTCTCTAAATGCCTTTTTTTAAATTGTGGGCTGCATCCTCAGCAGATATAAATTTGCATAGCTCCCTTATAATCAGTGAACCATGTCTATTTACACCAGATGAACATCTAGCCCTACACTTTCAATGGCTTTCCAGTTTTACATGGGCTGGAAAATTAAGATTTCTCAGTTCTAAATGCATTCCCGAGCCTCTCTTCTTTCTAATGTGTCTACCCCCCCTCCTTCTCCCTTCCATTTTAACCTACAATTTTTCAGGTCATTTAGTTCAGAACGCAAACACAGATGAGTTGAACATTGCCAACTGTGCATGTAATGTGACTTTGTTTCACAAGGAGTAATAAGCATATCTGCACTAACAAAAAATAAGGACCCACAGTTCAGGAAGTCATGATACAACAGGAGAGGCCTCAGCAATCTAACAAGCAAATGCTCTTTTGCCTAAAAACTTGTTGGAACTTTTTCAAGTACTTTCAAGCTGAGGATATAAACTGAGAGTAGCAGAAAGGACTAGGCCAGTGGAATTAGCTATAATTTTATGTACTGCCACCACTACATCACCAGGATGAAAAAACAGATCTTCCAGAGGGGAAAGGGTAATAATGAGTGTTCTTCAACATGTCAAATACAAAATACTGCAGAAATGTTGAGGCCTGGAAAAGGGCTAAGCTAAAAGGAAAAGGGCGATGGTTGCACAGGATTGGAGAAAGTAAGAGCTGACCCCTAAAAAAAGTGTCATTTATTTTAGACAAGCTGATCCTCCAGGCTCAGAATTTAACTTGTTTTTACTGCTGTTTTATTACTTTTTCCATTTTGCCGTGACAAGCTAATGATTTTTGCAAAAATGTACCATGACAAATCTGCCCCTGCCGGTGGCTTTACACACACTATGTTCACGAAAGACTTTGATCCCTCTTCTCATTTTAGTTTTTCTCCTTGTGTTGTGTTTTCAGGAGTTTTTTTCTTCCAAAGAAAGATTAAAGGAGAGAATGACAGACACTGAGGAACTTGTAGGTAGGACACAATCCCACACAGTCACACTAAACCAAGGGATACAAGGCTAAAGGAAGGTTTGCAGCTGACTTCCCTCACATCTCCACCTCTTAGAACTGCAGTGGGTCATTTGCAGGCCTGCTTGCTGGTCAAGGACATTCAATATGATACTTTGATGGTCACAAGGCACTGAAGAGAGAAGCTACTCCCCCTGAGGAATCACGATGCTGACATGTCACTACCATTGCACTTTAACGCTCCCTGCCCTAGGCCATCCTGTGTGCTATCAGGAATAGCTGAAAACACTGACAGGATGACTCTCATAAATGGAGGTCATCTTTAGGAAAACTTCAGGTAAGCCCTTTTGTTGCAGGAGCTCTGACTGCGAACGCATTTAATGCCCATGTGCATTTCTGATTTCTGTGCTACACATGCGGCACACCATCACTTGAGCTGCCGTGCTGCATCTTTGAAGCTCCACGTTGTATTGCCATCAGGAGATAAAGTCTAGTGTCCTACCATGCCCAGGGTAGCTGAGCACCAACCATGCTAAGTCAATGGGAGCTGCCCACCTCCTCAGAAAACTAGGCTTTATTATTCTGGATCATATTCCCTAATATAATTATTACCTGATACCTGTGAATGGCAATAACAACAGCTGTTGCACAGAGGCTGGGAAGAGAAGATGGGGTGCGAGATGGACTTTATAAACACTTATAACTTCTAAAGATTATTCCTTTTGAAGCTAGACATACATTTTAATCAGCTACTTTCATCATTATTCATGAATGAATTATTAATTAGTCCTCTTGACTAAAAATATCATTTCCAGCTTGCTGCAAAACTATACACACAGGCACACACACACACACAAACATGAAAAAATAATACAAGAAAAGGAAGATATTCCACATCATTAGCACTAGAGTAAAGGCTGGGTGTTTGATCTTGGTTTAATTATGAATGCCTAGTTTGAAAGAACATTTCCACATCACCAGTCAATAACACTGCTGTGTGCACTTGGGTGTAAGACACGTTAAGAAGCAGTATTGGCAATGGCTTATTTTTCAGCAGCTTCACTCACTGTGTTAATGGGTGTATGCGCATAAGTACCTGCACGAATACATCCCTTGCTAAAATGCCTTTTGTCTTGTGATTTCATATTCAAAATAGGGAAAAACCCAGCAACTCAACCTTGTGGTTATTTCTGATTACACAGCAATCCAAGGCTTCAGCCACTGCTAAGAACCCTGAGGAAGAGGCAGCCTTTGTCCTCAAACTTATGTGGGCACAAGAAAAAGAAAAGGAAAATCCAAAGAGGACTACCACCATTTTACTTTACAGGTGAGGAAACAAGGTAAAGACAGTAGAGATAACTTATTCAAGTCAGAAGTAAGGTCTGAGCCCAGATCTCCCAAGGAAAACCTACCAGGCTCCATGATTCCTTTCACTTTCTTAACTATCTATCTATCTATCTATCTATGCCATTCAGCATGGGAAAACTCTCCAGAACATGCACATTTATTCCCTTTCTGACCTCTCCTTTCCCCAGACTGTCATCTACAGACGTCTGGCCGGCTGGAAGCACAGTTTTTCCATGAGGGAACCCAAGATGGCTCTGTAATGACCAATGTCACGTTTCCTATCGTGTACCACCATACAGTAAGGAAGCATCTTCATGGTGGTGTTGCTCACAGAGCTGCTGGGAAGGGGAGGGTGGGAAGAAGAGGGCGGAAGGTGATATCTGGGAGCCGGCAGCTATGGAGGACTCTGATCAGCTTGCAGGGTCTTTTATTCCCATAACGATAGAGACAACTAACAATTGTGCCTTTTTGTTATCTGAATTGGTTTCCTTGATGAGCACATCCCTTCAGAAGCCGCTGCAATGTTAATTTCCTAAATGATCAAAAAGCTTCTAAACTGAGAAAATGCTGCACACTCAG